>NW_006792921.1:2561496-2573473 GCF_000442215.2 Lipotes vexillifer | reverse complement strand
CTACATGAAATTGTCATATTTACATACTTCCTTCTGAATAAGACCATTATCTGCAGACCTCTTCTTTTGGTTCCCTTAGATGTCCTTTTTAAAACCAACCATTCCAAATAACTCTGTAATTTTAGAATTAAAAGTAATACCTAGAAATGTTACTTAAATATTATACTGTGAAAGCAATATGACCAAAAAATATTCTATCCAAAAATTTATCAAAAAAAATCTAAATAAAAGCTAATCAACTGGATATTTATATTCACTGTAGTAAATGAAATTCTAACTTTCGTTTTATCTTCAACAGACAAACAACAGAAAGGTGAATTTGCAATAGAAGGCTACAATGTCAGAATGAATAACACTCTTAGGAAGGATGGAAAGAAAGATTGCTGTTTTGAAATCTCTGCTCCCGATAAACGTATCTATCAGGTTGGAGTTTTTATGTTGCCTTGAAATTAAGTTGATAAAACTTCCTGATTTCATTTTTAAAGACATTAACATTTTGTTCAAACAACTCTTTCTGACATGTTAATAATAATAAAAAATACTGGGTTTTATACATTAAACATTTGTATAAGGGGAAATCAAGTTTTTAAAAAATTCCAGATTAGTTCAAGTGATACCTTCTTGAGAGAACAGGAGATATGTCATTTATCAATTACTTCACATGTTGCGTTTTATGTCTATTTTAATGGAACTGTGTGATTTCTTAAAAGGATTACATGGCAGAAAGAATAAAACTATCAAAAGAAAAATATCAGAATGTTCATGCATATTGTATTGCTTAGGCTTGTGGGAGAAAAGGAAGGCAAAGGCGCGCATCAGCTCTGCAATTCAAGAGCTAGCAGCCAGCATCAATATGGAATGCATGTTTAATAAGTTTCAAATATCTGAGATTGCAGTTGAAAGCCAGTTAATTAAGTTGTCAGGTAGTGTGTTGGAATCGGACAAGAACATTTTTAAGAAAGCTGTACCCAGCAGTCTAAAGAAATTCATGGGTGTCTTCTAATTGTCAAGGGCAAATTTTGTTCATCAGTTCTGTCTTTGACATTGATGAAGAGAAGCAGCTTTTTTTCCTGCACAGCTGCCAGCTGCTGATCACAGTTTCAAATCCATCATCCTCTGCTTCAATTACGTAAATTTGTCAAAATTAACTGTACATTATAAGAAGCATCCTTGCAAGGAAAGTAGTACTAGACATGAAGAGAATTACTAATGGTCTTAAAGAAATGGAAAGAATGCAACATATACCTTTCATTACGGTGGTGATTTTTATTGCTATCGTTTGTTTTTTATTAGTTCACAGCAGCTTCTCCCAAAGATGCCGAAGAATGGGTACAGCAGCTGAAATTTGTATTACAAGGTAAGAGCAATCAATTGAGCAAGTTATTAGAGTCTTTAAGTACTGAATAACTGAATAAGTTGGAGTTTCATACAAAGAAACTTACTGACTTCTGTGAGAAATGACTAAAAGAACATGACTGGTATTAATACATACCATTTGCTTCAGATTAATAAAAGCATCTTTTCTGCAAGTACCATTTGGCAACTTTGAAATTCACATATTTACGCCACAATCGATTTTTTTAAATGTTTAAATTTTTTTTTAAATGTTTAAATGTTTAAGTTAAGGATATAGCATGTAACAATATTGCGACTTTGTAGGGCTGCATTAATTTAGGTAATAGGGTTTTGAAAACCTCTTTTGCATTCTTGAAAATTCTGCTTCCTGAAACACGTTTTGTAGATATGGGGTCTGATGTTATTCCTGAGGATGATGATGAAAGAGGAGACTTATATGATGATGTTGATCATCCAATCAGCAGTTCACCAGCAAGCAACCAGCCAATTGATGATGAAATTTATGAAGAACTTCCAGGTATTTATTTATGGTGATTCATTTAAGGATTTTAGGGATTTTTTTTTAATGTCATATATCATCAAGAGGAGAAAATGGTGAGCTATTAAAAACAAGGACAAAGAAAATCTTCAAAACTCTGTTTTACGAAAAGGGCTCTGCTTGAGGTATTTCAAGTGAGTGGATATACTTTTATGAAAAGTGAATGGGATGTTAAAATGAAGCAGATACAGTCCTAATCTCATGGGACTTTTGGCTCATTAACATTGTTTATGCTACATAATTTTTTAATTAAAAATTGACTTGCCTTACAGTTTTTTCCAGCAGCTCACACATCATTTTTTATTTATACATCTTGGAACTTCCATTAACCAGAAGTTCTGTGCACACCCCATATGTCAACAACTTCTGCCTCATATATTCCTCCTTGCTGTAGTGAATTGTATTGTCTTGGAGGAATATCGTTGAACTATAAACAAAGTCCTTTTGAGGCTTGAAGTTTTCGTACTTGATATTTTATCATTCTACATTTTCAGGCATGGTTTAGTGTTTATATGCCTCAGTATCTGTTATGTAACATAAATTTAATTGTCTGTTAGCTCTTTGGCTTGTAATTTTGAGGGTCAACCTAAAACAGAAAGAAAATTTAGGGAATTATTACGTTACTACTACTCTAGGTTGAAATGAGCCTTTTTCTGGTTATTAAAAAAATCAGCCATTAGAGAAGGAAAAGGGATTATAAGTAATATGTGTGATATTTAACTGACATCTTATATAGAAAGGCGATTTTTCTTTGAATAGAACAATTTAACAACAGTAAAACCCTTTACAAATGATTTAACAATACCTAAAATGTTCAAAATTAACATACAAATGTGATGTTCAGTGTAGTAAGCAGAGCATAATAACTAGCACATGGACTTTAGAGTCAAAAAGTTTAAATTCTGACAATACCATTACTAGCTCAGTGACCTTAAAAGTCAATTTTTTCATCTATAAAATAATGATAATTTCATAAGGGGGGTGGTAGTAAATGACATCATGGATCTACAGCCCTCAGCACAGTGCTTGAGTCATAGCACACCCACAATAAATTGTCACATCATCATTATTATTTTCATTATTATATCTGGTAAATTCTGCACATGCTTATATGGAGTTATAATAATGGCTTTCTGACCAAGTAAGAATTAATGATTGTAATGGGATTATACATCCAAGATATTAAAAAAATTACTCAAAATATACATCTACATAGTCTTCTTTATTTTTAACATCTTTATTGGAGTATAATTGTTTTACAATGTTGTGTTAGTTTCTGCTATATAACAAAGTGAACCAGCTATACATATACATATATCCCCATATCTCCTCTCTTTTGCATCTCCCTCCCACCCTCCTAATCCCACCCCTCTAGGTGGTCACAAAGCACCGAGCTGATCGCCCTGTGCTATGCGGCTGCTTCCCACTATCTGTTTTACATTTGATACTGTATATATATGTCCATGCCACTCTCTCACTTTGTCCCAGCTTACCCTTCTCCCTCCCCGTGTCCTCAAGTCCATTCTGTACGTCTGTATCTTTATTCCTGTCCTGTCCCTAGGTTCATCAGAACCTTTTTTTTTTTTAAATTTTAGATTCCATATATATGTGTTAGCATACGGTATTTGTTTTTCTCTTTCTGACTTACTTCACTCTGTATGACAGGCTCTAGGTCCAACCACCTCACCACAAATAACTTAATTTCATTTCTTTTTATGGCTGAGTAGTATTCTATTGTATATATGTGCCACATCTTCTTTATCCGTTCATCTGTCGATGGACACTTAGGTTGCTTCCATGTCCTGGCTATTGTAAATAGAGCTGCAATGAACATTGTGGTACATGACTCTTTTTGAATTATGGTTTTCTCAGGGTATCCGCCCAGTAGTGGGATTGCTGGGTTGTATGGTAGTCCTATTTTTAGTTTTTTAAGGAACCTCCATACTGTTCTCCATAGTGGCTGTATCAATTTACATTCCCACCAACAGTGCAAGAGGGTTCCCTTTTCTCCATTCCCCCTCCAGCATTTATTGTTTGTAGATTTTTTGATGATGGCCATTCTGACTAGTGTGAGGTGATACCTTATTGAACTTTTGATTTGCATTTCTCTAATGATTAGTGATGTTGAGCATCCTTTCATGTGTTTGTTGGCAACCTGTATATCTTCTTTGGAGAAATGTCTATTTAGGTCTTCTGCGCATTTTTGGATTGGGTTGTTTGTTTTTTTGATATTGAGCTTCATGAGCTGCTTGTATATTTTGGAGATTAATCCTTTGTCAGTTGCTTCGTTTGCAAATATTTTCTCCCATTCTGAGGGTTGTCTTTTGGTCTTGTTTATGGTTTCCTTTGCTGTGCAAAAGCTTTGAAGTTTCATTAGGTCCCATTTGTTTATTTTTGTATTTATTTCCATTTCTCTAGGAGGTGGGTCAAAAAGGGTCTTGCTGTGATTTATGTCAAAGAGTGTTCTTCCTGTGTTTTCCTCTAAGAGTTTTAAGAGTGTCTGGCCTTACATTTAGGTCTTTAATCCATTTTGAGTTTATTTTTGTGTATGGTGTTAGGGAGTGTTCTAATTTCATTCTTTTACATGTAGCTGTCCAGTTTTCCCAGCACCACTTACTGAAGAGGCTGTCTTTTCTCCACTGTATATTCTTGCCTCCTCTATCAAAGATAAGTTGACTGTATGTGCATGGGTTTATCTCTGGACTTTCTATCCTGTTCCATTGATCTATATTTCTGTTTTTGTACCAGTACCATACTGTCTTGATTACTGTAGCTTTGTAGTATAGTCTGAAGTCAGGGAGCCTGATTCCTCCAGCTTCATTTTTCTTTCTCAAGATTGCTTTGGCTATTCAGGGTCTTTTGTGTTTCCATACAAAGTGTGAAATTTTTTTGTTCTAGTTCTGTGAAAAATGCCATTGGTAGTTTGATAGGGATTGCATTGCATCTGTAGATTGCTTTGGATAGTATAGTCATTTTCACAGTGTTGATTCCTCCAATCCAAGAACGTGGTATATCTCTCCATCTGTTTGTATCATCTTTAATTTCTTTCATCAGTGTCTTATAATTTTCTGCATACAGGTCTTTTGTCTCCTTAGGTAGATTTATTCCTAGGTATTTTATTCTTTTTGTTGCAGTGGTAAATGGGAGTGTTTCCTTAATTTCTCTTTCAGATTTTTCATCATTAGTGTATAGGAATGCAAGAGATTTCTGTGCATTAATTTTGTATCCTGTTACTTTACCACATTCATTGATTAGCTCTAGTAGTTTTCTGATAGCATCTTTAGGATTCTCTATGTATAGTATCATGTCATCTGCAAACAGTGACAGCTTTACTTCTTCTTTTCCGATTTGGATTCTTTTTATTTCTTTTTCTTGTTTGATTGTTGTGGCCAAAACTTCCAAAACTATGTTGAATAATAGTGGTGAGAGTGGGCATCCTTGTCTTGTTCCTGATTTTAGAGGAAATGGTTTCAGTTTTTCACCATTGAGTCATAGCACACCCACAATAAATTGTCACATCATCATTATAATTTTCATTATTATATCTGGTAAATTCTGCAAGTGATTATATGGAGTTATAATAATGGTTTTCTGACCAAGTAAGAATTAATGACTGTAATGGGATTATAAATCTAAGATATTATAAAAATTACTCAAAATATGCATCTATATATTGTCTTTTACTATCCTACCAGAAGGTGATTACTATAAAAGCATGATTTTGTGGGGAATGGTAATCTGTATATTTCTATTATTTTAATAGAACTATATGTTTGTAGCTCCTTCCTTTCTGATTTATCTCAAGGAAATGGCATCTGCCATAGCCTTGGTTATCCTCAAGTAGGGAAGAATATTCTCTGACTGCTTGTCTTTAGTCACACCATACCACTAATACAGTTATTTTAGTCTTTATGTTCAGAAGAGCTTGTGAGAAAGTACACTGGTGTAAAATGGAATAGTGTAGTACCTTTAAATATGATATTACTGCAATATACACTTCATTCCTTTAAAACACTGCAGTGAATGGGTTACATTACAATTGCTGAATTGACTGTTAATTAAGTTCTGTGTTTCTTCAACTTGCTCATCCTCTCCCCATCCCCCCAAATAAAAAATTGGTTAGGAATAAAGAGCGCATATTTATAGCACTTTCATACTAAAGATCTAAGGAAGAGTGCCTGTAAGTAGCTTGAAATCTTAGAAATGTGCAACATCTTTTATTTTCTCTCACTACAGATGCTCTTCTTCATCACTTTTTTTGGCCTGGGGCCACATAATCATTGTAAATAACTGCTTACTCTTGAAGTATTCTTACTTCTTTCTGTGGTACTGGAAGAAATCTAAGCTGCTCTGGTATTCCTTGCCCCTGCCTGGGATCCCAGTTGCTGTACAAAGTGATTGAGTTTGATAGAGCCTGCAACTGTGCCCCTGGGAAGGAAGCTGGTGAAGGCAGCTGTGGGATGTCTAGTTCTTCTTTCTTTCCCAGCGTAACCGAGAGCCACTTCAGTGTCTGCACAGTTCAGGGGGGTCGAGTTTGAGCCACCCGCTAGAGAGGGGATTTTTTCTTTAGTGAAAACCCTGAAGTTGGCTCTTAGAGTTAGAGGTTTTGTTTGATTAAATATCTAAAACTAGAACAGCAACTTTTTTTCTTTCAGAAATGGTCTCTCAGGAGAAGAGTTAAGCTAATTGCTTTCACTTCTGTGAAATATGAAGATAATTTTGAGAGGAGGTGAAAACAGTGGAAAAGCAGTGAACATACCTATAAGCTGTTGGTATTTTTCCAGTTCTGTACAAATAACTCTGTATCTCAGAAATCTTACTGGTTAAACTCCCAGAATTAATTAACACTATCATTTCAACACGATTTTCTGTCCATTACATGTAGTTGAAAATTGATCCTCTTAGTTGAAAGATGAAGCATAAAATGTGTTTGAAGAAAAATCTAAGCATTCAACATGTTACTTTAAAGCACAAAGTTCTTTTTCTGAGAAAGCAGAGCTCTTACTCAAATAAATTTTTTTTTTTTTTTTCGGTACGCGGGCCTCTCGTTGCTGTGGCCTCTCCCGTTGCGGAGCACAGGCTCCGGACGCGCAGGCCCAGCGGCCATGGCTCACGGGCCCAGCCGCTCCGCGGCATGCGGGATCTTCCCAGACCGGGACACGAACCCGTGTCCCCTGCATCGGCAGGTGGACTCTCAA
Organism: Lipotes vexillifer; assembly: GCF_000442215.2. NCBI lineage: Eukaryota > Metazoa > Chordata > Mammalia > Artiodactyla > Lipotidae > Lipotes > Lipotes vexillifer. Next base: position 2,566,381 of record NW_006792921.1, on the reverse strand, counting down.
CCACTGCGCCACCAGGGAAGCCCAAGTAAATGTATTTTTAAAATGCGAAATAAACTTGCAGTGTTTTAAGTCTCAAGAATAATAAGAAGAAAACATTGTTTAAAAATTGTATTATAAAATATCCCTTGAAAAATCTTTATAATTTTATGGGAGTGTAAATAGTTTCATTGTTTTTCAGTTAGAATATTCTAACTATTACAGCAGCTTCTCTTTAATTTCTTGTTCATTAAATTTTAACTAACTTCACAAAAGAATAGGAATAAATTTATAAGGTTCTTTGCATTTAGGTTATTTATACATATGTAGAGAAGAATTGAGACAATGCCATTTCTGGGGAATATTAAAGTCATTTGGCTTTTCTTCAAATATCCTAATGATTTGACATCTTTTATGTCTTAGTACCTATTAGCATAGGCCAGTCACGTTTGATTACGTGGTGATATTACTATTGCATATTTATGTTTGCAAAGCTAATATTTTGAGCAAAGTGTGTTAAACTGTTTCATAACACAGTAATGAGTTAATTTGGCTTAGCACAAATTTCAGAAGTTATTGCTCATTTTTTCATTAGAAATACAGAAGAAGGTTTTTGTTTGAATTTGAATCTCGAAAGGGGGAAGCAATACTTGGGAAATTGCTGCAGAAACCAACCCAGCTTGCTCTTCTCTTCTAGTTACCATGTCACCTGTAATTTTTTTCTATAATGTCAGGAAATTCTGCAGAAATAACACAACAAAAAGATTTTTTAAGATGTAGGCTCAATAAAATCGGCCTAGTATCAAGAGTGGTAACTGCCTGTTTAGCCTATTAAATCTGTAGATTTCAGGGGAATTGCATTTGAAATTCTTCTGGCAAGTGGACAGGAGGAGAGAGGATAGCATAAAATAGGACAACAAATTTCTAATCCCATTAACCTATTTTTTTAAGTGTTAATTCATTCTTTTTTTTTTTTTTTAAATATTATAATGACAGATTGAACTATTCCAAACCAGAAAAGGACGTTTTTATTCTTTGGTCATTCAATTACATTTTAAATTTATTCAGTCCAACTATCTGCATCTAAAATGGAATATAAAGTAAATTGCAGCTATAAATTTTTTTCATGAAACTATTATAAATATATATATATATATATATATGTATATATATACCCATAAAAAAGAACAGTGTTTGAGTACTTAAATTTGAAGCAATCTCCAGCAAATGACATGAGACCCAACTTAATCAATAAATAGTTACAACCCCCCCAAAATACATTTTAGCTTTATTTTCTTGCTGAGTAATTATCACTCATATTACCAAGTTAATAACAAGATTATAGAAGACCCTGGAGTCTCTGGTATTAACACCATTCCTGATTTCACCAAACAATTTTTTTCACATTTCTTCTTTGGAATGCAATGGAAAGATGCCAGTTGACTTTCACAGAATCACACATATTCATCCTTTTAATATTGTTAATCCAGGCAGCCTGCTGGCATTCCTTTTCCTTAAACTATGGTACTGAATTATAAAGTGTGATGATATGGTGTCCTGTTATATGGTACGATAGATAACTAGATTATCAGTTTTTGGATGGTTTCAGCTCTGAACTCTGCTGAGAAGGTTATCTGAAGTTGTAGAATATAAGGAAAACATCCATAAATTAGAGTCACCGCACACATCTAATTGCAGTTTTATCTTTGCTGAATATAAATGTGATTTTTTTAGAGTTCTTCAATGTTGCCTCTTTCATAATACAGCATGAAGCTTTGAGATATAATTTTGCTTGTCATGTTGCTTTTCTCTACTTTGCCGTTGGCATTGCAAACAAATTCTCTTCATTACAAGAGATGGTTTAATACATATTAAAACTCATAATACCTGTGTGTGTGCGCAAAACATATATTTCTAACTGTAGAGAAATAAACTAACCTATTTTTGCAACTTGGCGCTACCTCTGTGGTTCTCAACCATGGGAGATTTTGGCCCCCAGGGTACATTTAATGACTGAATTCCTGGAGGCATTTTTGGTTGCCACAACTGGTTGTGTGTGTGTGTGTGTGTGTGTGTGTGTGTGTGTGTGTGTGTGTTGCAGGCATCTAGTGGGTAGGTGCCAGGGACGCTGCTAAACATCCTACAAAGCACAGGACGGCCACCACTACAAAGAATTATCTGACCCAAAATGTCAGTAGTGCCAAGGTTGAGAAACTCTGTTATAGAGGTATAATAGATGGCTTTTGGTTTATTACCTTTTGTGTGTGTGTGTTCCAATAAAACTTTATTTACAAAAACAGGCACTCCTTGAGCTATAGTTTGCCAATCCCTGAACTTGCAGTTCTCTTCCATTTGCCTTCTGACCCATTTATATCCTGCACCTTTACAGTGCTTAGCATACAGAAGGAGCTTAATAATGATTGATTAAGCTAGTGAATTAGATGTGAGCAATAAAACCACTAGATTACAGTGTTAAAGGAGCAGAAACAAGAAGTTAATTACTAGGGGTGTAATGGTTAACAGACAAGAGAAAGAGACATTTGTTGGCAGCTTCATGGTTTGAGGTGAAGTCATTTGTGATTAGTCATCATCACAGACCTTGAACTGTGAAGGGACAAAGAATCAACAGTAGCAGTGAGATACAGAGCAAGACACTTGGCATCTGAGCCTCAATTTCCTTATTTATGCAATGAGGAGGTCATTTCCATCTTCAAGATAATATAGCAGATACATGGGTTTAAGGGAGTGAAACAGATCCGATCCAGATGCTGGCGATATGACTTGGGTTGTGGGACATTACAGCTCTCAGTTTCCTCCTCTATAACAAGGCTGATAATTCCTCCTTTAGAGAGTGATTAGGATGGTTTAGCGCAGGGTTTCTCAACCTCAGCACTGTTGACATTCTGGGCCAGAAAATTCTTTGTGTAGGTGCTGACTTGTGCATTGTAAAATGTTTAGCAGCATCCCTGGTCTACACCACTAGATGCTCATAGCACCCCTATAATGTGACAACCAAAAAAGCCTTTAGACATTGCCCAGGGTTTATCACCTTTTTATCTGTGTCTCTTGAGTTGTAAAAACCCATAACCCATGCTTCGTATGAGTTTATTTTTATGGACAAAACATACGTTTTCTTATATAAGTAAAGCTAGGAATATATAGAATGGCTCTAGGTCATAAGGGACCAGCTGGACTTGTCTGTCACTGTTTACTTCAAGGGACTGAGGAGTCTTAGAGAAATGAGAAACCCATGAAAGATTAACAAAAAAAAACCAGATTAAAAAGAAAAAGAAAAAAAAGGAGGGAAGCATTTTCTCTATTTTAATGAGCTGCGATCTGTGAAGGGAGAGTCTTTTTTTAATACTGTAAATATGTGTCTTTCTTGTATAGACACTTGGCTCATCCTATTCTGATAGGGTTGTTCATTTCAGGCTGAAGTGAAAGACCTATGGACGAAAGATTGGATATTCTTAAAGGGAGTCAGGCCACCTGGGAGAATGCAGGGCCAAGCAATTCCAAGGCCACCTGGAATTTGACATGTGGCTTTAAGAGGAGAGGAAATCCAATAATGGGGTTTCTCTTCCTTTTGGGGCCTGGATTTTGAGGAGATTAATGGGCCTGAGATGGCAGGAAAAATGGTCTCTGCTCCTGAAGGTCAACAGGGAGTCCCTGAGGGACCCTACTGGGGGCATCAGTGAAGATGCACTCATCTGAGGGTACGTCACACCATGCCACATCAGGTGGTTCTTTATTATTCTCTGCACATTTCCCTTTTGCTGTTTCTGAGTCTTAATTTTTAAATCTTTACTTACAAACAATAGATGCTCACTGGAAGAATCTTAAATATTGCTGATGGACATAAAGTTAATAAGTGAAAGTCATTCACCTTCTACTCTAAGTAAGCATTGTTAACAGTTTGATATAAATCTTTTCTTTTTTTAGCCCATTTACAAATATGCAATGTTTATACTTAAAAAAAAAAAAAGAGATCCTTCTTTTCATTTACTTTCTTCTGCCTCTTCTTTTAATTCCTTTCCTTTCATTTTCTTCCTGCTTCCTTATTACCTTCTTCCTTTTCTCATTCTGTTATTTTCCTCCCTTCCCTTTTCCGTTTCCATTCTTTCTTTTCTTCCTTGCTTTTACTTCTTTCATTCCACAAATATTCTTGAGCACCTGTTACGTGGCAGGCATTGTACCTAGGTGCTAGAAATCCCTCTGCATTCTTACACAGGCCTTAAATGGGTGCAGCTACACCTTCCCTTTCTGGCCCAAGCCCCTTGACTTATGACTACATCCTTAATTCCCCATGTTTATTTATGTCATATACATATATATGTATATATACATATATATATTATTCGTGTCTCATGACATGAGTTAGTTGTTTTTGCTTTTCTGATATACGAATCCTGTCTTCTGGCAGACGGTGTCAAAACTATTGTGACACCTTCTCTCAAGGCATCCTCCACTTCCCCTCTTCCTCTCCATCTGTCTCTTATCTACTGGCTCCTCTCCCTGACCCATACACACAGAATACCTTTCTCTGTATCCGTGACCAGTAAATTGTGGTTGAGCAAGGACTTTGGAGGCAAACACACATTGCTTTGAACCCCAGTTCTGCTCCTCACTATGTACTTTAGCCAAAAGAAAAGTGAACACAGAGGTAAGGTGGAGAGTCCAAGAAACAATAGTGAACATAGAAATAGGTAAAATATGTCAGTAATGTTGATAATTGATTATTTTTCAATGAGCTTTTTTTTTTTTTTTTTCGGTACGCGGGCCTCTCCCTGTTGTGGCCTTTCCCCTTGCGGAGCACAGGCTCTGGACGTGCAGGCTTAGCGGCCATGGCTCACAGGCCTAGCCGCTCTGCGGCATGTGGGATCTTTCCAGACCGGGGCACGAACCCGTG
>NW_006792921.1:2526543-2561405 GCF_000442215.2 Lipotes vexillifer | reverse complement strand
CGAACCCGTGTCCCCTGCATCGGCAGGCGGACTCTCAATCACTGCACCACCAGGGAAGCCCAAGCTTTTTTTTTTATTTTAAAAAGAGTTAACACTAAATTTAGCTTATAATTTTAAAAATCAGCTGGGGCAAGATGGAGATGTGGGGTAGTGCCAGTGTGCCAAGTGTTGTCTTATTCAGGAGGAAGGAGGAGAGAAATACTGAGTAATTGTAGTCTTTGTTAGGAAATGCATGTTAAAATTTCAGATTAAGTACTAAATAAGTAGGAATGCAATCTTAGGGTTCCCAAAGCAGCAGAAGGGAAATAAAAGATGATCACAGAAAAAATTTTAAATCCAAAAGAAAGCAGGAAGAAAGGAAAAGGAGCAAAGGGAAAGTATAGTTTAAAAAAAGCCCAAATATAAAAATAATTACAGTAAATGTAACTTGATTAAAATAATCTATTAAAAGACAGAAATTATCACATTGGATTTTTTTTTAAAAAATCTAGCAGCATTCTTAGAGGAGATAGTCCTGAAACGAAACCACATAGAAATTTTCAGAGTAAGGGAATGCAAATAGATATACCAGACAACCCTATTCAAAGAAAGCTACTATAGCAGTGTTAACATCAGATAATGTAGAATGTAAGGCATAAAGCCATAATAGGACTGCAAAATGTCAGTATATAATAATAGTAAAAGAAGATAAAGTTTAAGTGCATCTAACTATATAACTTTGAAGCCCATAAAGAAAAAACTTATAAGACAAGTTTGACAAATCCTCAATCACCGTGGAAGATTTTCACATACCACTTTTAGAAACTGATAAACCAAGGAGGCAAAAAATTAGTAACTATATGGAAGATTTGGACCAAAAAAATTTTTTTAATTGATGTAATCTATCTAAAAAGATATATGTTCTTTTCAGTGCACATAGAATATTCATGGAAATTGACTATAGTATATAAGTTCATAATTGAAATATCAACAAATTTCAATGAATCTATATCATACAGACTATGTTCCTTAACTACAATGAAATTTAGTTAGAAGTCAGCACTAAAAAGATAGTTTAAAATATCCAAGCTCCTGTTTGGAGCTAAAAAATAAATTTCTGAATAGCTCATGAGTTAAAAGAAGAAATCACAAAGGAAGTTACAAAATATGTAGTTCTGAAAGACAATGAAAATAGTACAGATAAAAACTTGTGGCATGGTACTTTGAACCATATCTAGAGAGATATGGTGAGGAATAAGACAAATGAGAAAATTAATCCCTAATGAACTTGAGATGAGAGAACAATTTGAAAAAAAGTCTATAAAATAAATACGTTTAAACGTTTAAAAAGATAAAGGAAAGAACAGAAGCTTTAACAAGAGAAAAAGATCCTTTCGAAAAAGGACCAGATTTCTTTTTTAATGAACCAAATAGAATCACTAGAAATTATTGATGGTTTGGAGTTTTAACCACCAAATTCTAAATTTTCAGACTCACATATTTATGTTTACATTGTCTATGGAACCATTAGAATACATATTAAAAATTATGAGCCAGAAGGTAAGCAAATGTCAACCACTCTAGTCATATTAAAATGCTAACATTTATAAAGCAAGGAGAAAAATCACACTAATGGAGGTGGGCTATTAAGATTTTTCTGTAAACCTTAGGTGAAGAATCCTAAAAGTGTGCCAGAAGGTCGGGTATTCACACTATAAGTTTTGTATCTATACATAAGTGAGTACTTTACGTTTTAACATCGAGAAATCTCAATAATTATTTTCAAGGCATAGCTTCTCATCACCTTTGTATCAGACTTTTTAACTGGAGTCTTCATTCTGCTGATATGATTTGCCTCCTATATAGAGTATCAACAGATCAGAGCCTGCTTTTGTTTTTAATTCTTCTATGCTTTCATCAGATAGAATATGATAAAGTTTGTTGTAGCTTCACAGAAAGTCATTTACTTCTTTTGGCCCCCCCCTCCCAAATCTCTCTCTCTCTCTCTCTCTCTCTCTCTCTCTCTCTCTCACACACACACACACACACACACACACGCACATGCGTCTACCTACATGAACATACATCTATAGAGACAGTCTGCAGCAGGAGAGCATCAAGCTTCACTATTTTTGCAGATAGGTCAGCTGGGAATATTAGCTTCCTAAGAGTCTTCAAGCTGCTTAGTTTAAAGCAGTGATTAATAAGAATGGACAGGTTCAACAAAATGTCAGTGATAAACATAAGCACTCTTCATATCTGGCCTCAGCAAGTGCTGCAGCTGAGCAATGAAAAGTCTTCAACAAAGTGGGGGAAAAAATCCAGTCCAACTTAATTAAGCTCAAGTGAAATTTGACCTTGATTTTGTTTCAAATAAAACATTCTTCTGTAGATTTGTCGCTCTTTATTAGAACTTCTTTAGAATTCTTACGAAGAAATGACAACTCCTTATACCTACTTATCCGTTAGTCCCTTTGTCCCCTATTACAGGAGTTGAGATGGGGTGGAAATTTTTTCTCATAGACGGATAAGAAAATTCATTTGCAGAGTGGTATTTTGGAGCTCTCGTTGGAACCAGATCCCAAATCTCCTGCCTCCTCGTCTGGACCTCTTTCCACATTCCTGATCACAGTTCAAGGAGCCACAGCTTAACTTTGCTACTTTCTCTTTTGCATAAAAATTCTTGGGAGAGCTCTCTTTGGTCTCTGTCTCCGTTGTCTCTTCACCAGCTCACTCCTAAGCCCTGGCAATTTGATTTTCTCTCCTGATCCCTTACTTAAGACAACTCCCTCAGAGTCACCAGTCTCTCCCAGTCATCAGTCTCTATCCTCAAATTCATTACTGGAAATTTTGTTTTACTGGACACCCCTTTCTTTTGGAAACTGTCTCCTTCTTTGGCCTTTCCCATTTTTAGTTGTTACATAGTTGTAATATTTATAAATAAGCATCTTGGCCCTGTTTTAGATTTCCTCATTTCCTGATTGTTTCAGATTGTTTTCCTATTTACCCTTTATTTCTTTAATGGTAGAGCTTTTGGTTTCTACGTTATCTTTTCTTATTTTCTCATTATATGTTCTTATTATTATGCATCTAATTAATTGATTGAAAAAAATATTTTTTGAAAACCTATTACATGCTAGATTCTGTTCTAGCTGTTGGGAGTTCAGGCGTAAAAAGGACAGATCATAGTAAGTGCTACAAAGATAAGTGCATGATGGGAAAAGAGCGACTATTTTATACTCTGTGGTCAAGGAAGAGGTGACATTTAAACTGAAACCTCTTGACGAAAACTGGTACATAAATGCAAAAAAACAAATGAAGCACCTTCTAGGCACAGGGGACACCGAGTGCCAAGGCCCTGAGGCTGGAGAATGCTGAGGTGTTCAGGAACCAGAAAGGAGGGCCAAAGGTAGCCATGTAGAGAGAGGTTAGAATGAAATTGGAGAGCTAGGCAAAAGCCAGGTCAAGCAGGACCTCTGCAGGCCAGAAGTGATGTTTAATGCAGTCTTGTGTGCGTAAATGACACCTGAAAAATGTGTGCCGAGTTACTAAAGTGAGGCTGACGTGTTTAATTATGTGAGGTTGCCCATGTACATCAAAAGCTATTCAATGGTCCTATGTGATGAAAAATTTGGATTTGAAAGCTCTTTCTCTCTTTACACTCTCTCCCTGGGCAACTTTGTACCTTCAAGTATGATTACATGTACAGGCATATGGTTGGAGCAAAATAAAACATCTTCACTCAGTAGCTAGTGATTCTGCCTCTAAAACCTCAGCCATCGCCAGCTCTCTACTCACTCAGGCTTTGATGATTTCTTACCTGCAACGTTACAAGAGCTCCTAAGCGCTCTCCCTACTTCCTGTGTGTGTGTCTCTCCCTCGTCAAACAACCCAATAATCTGTTCTACACACTGCCAGCAGATTGATCTTCCTAAAACACAGCATAGTCAAATTAATCCCTTGCTCAATAACCTTTATGGGTCTCCACTGCCGAGTTTGGTCAGTCCCAAACCCCTTCCATGATCTGACTCACATTTACCTTTCCAGTCATATTTGTGCCGCTTAGACCCCTTATGCTCCAGACAGACTGAACTCTTAACCACTCTTTATTCCTTCTCTGTGCTTCGCCTCAGTGCCTTCCTCACTTACATTGCATTAGGTGCCTTGTACTAAATCAATATGTTGAGCTAATGAGTAATTAAAGGACAAAAATTCGGTCAAATAGCATATAGATAAAACTTTTGGATGATTAAGTTTTTCATTTTTCTATCCATAAAGTTCACAATCAGCTCTAACATATTTTCTAATATATTGCATTATCTGCAAGATACAGAGTGGATACTGAGATGATGAATAGCCCTTGTCCTCAAATATGCTATAATTTAATCAGAGAAATGGGTATATGAATATCTAACTATAGAAAAACCCCAAACTAAACATATATAGATAGAAAGATCTATCAACATTATCTATCTATCTATCTATCATCTATCTATCCCACACTCGTACCAATCCCAAAGTCCAGTAGTAGTATACCTTGTCCATATTTTCCCTATCCACACTTACGTAGAACCTTTATAGTCACCCATCAGGAACAATGAAAATACCTTTGTTGATTCTGTATATTCCTTACACCATTGTATTGTATTGGTTTAAATAGTGTTTTCTCTAAACCTGTTTAGGTGAATCATTTACCATTATTCCATTATAAACAATTAAAATACCCTTGAAGGTTATGTGTATCTATTGGGCACAGTACAGTATTTTTATAGGTATAGAATGGTATATTACTAAACACAGTGTAGTATTAACATGTCCTCTACCATTCTGAGTGTTATCACTTTTATCAGGAATATCTCATCTGATGTTGAGACTATATATATATATATATATATATATATATATATATATATAAGAATTCAAAACCTCCTGTATAGCTGATTAATACTTTTTCATTTAATGGGGAAAATATTTTCAAGAAAAACAGAATTCAGAAGTTGAATAGCTCTCTACTGCCTATAGGATAAAGACCAAACACCATACTTTGGCATCAAAGGTCTTCTACCTGCTGACTGAAACATTCTAGTTCGGTCCCTATTACACAGCACCAACTCTCCAATTTCAACAGAATGACTTACTCTTCACTCTCCCCAAACATCGGCTACTTTTCCAGCCTCACATTTTTGTTCATATACTCCATCTCTATGGAGTATTTTCAGTTCTGTTCCCAACCAGTTCCTTCCCACTTTCCAGGCCCACATCAGATCCCGTCTCCCCGGAAAGCCTCTTCTGCCCATCTCAGCATGAAGTGACCTCTGCTTGTCTGAACTCCTGTAGCACCATATATTTGAAAACTAATGGCACACAACTTGGTGACATTTTTTATGTTTGTTATCTACTGTTCTGTAAATCTTATATTCATATTTTACTCTTCATGGGATTAGTTATTCAGCAAACAAGCAAATGGATGGATCATTATAACTTATCTTCATTATACTTACAAGCTCCTCAAGGGCAGGGATCAAACCTCGTGTTTCTTGGCACCCCCCAGAATACTGAGACAAGTGCCTTCCTCATATGAAGTCAATAAATAATACCTGAATAATGTAATCTTTAGTTAGAGGGGCCTGTTAGTTAAAGGCAGAGAAATCCTTTCTCTATGATGATTCTTTTCCTAATAATACCAATTACTACAGAATCCTAAAAGAATGATTGTACTAAACAGAATACTATCACTGGTATATTGAAGTATGACTGATCTTCCAAAACCTCATTAAAATCTAACATTACTTTTCCAGTGAGCATAATCTCAAGTAAATAAACTTGTGAAATGTAATGAGTGATGTAATTGAGTGATGAAAAGCTCTAATATCATCAGTCTTCTGTGCCATTAAAGATGGATCATCTGCTGTGAGCAACAGGACCAACTTGAGTTACCAGCTCCCTATGGTAGGTTAGTCATCTTAAGCAAGACATTTCCCAGGAAATGACATTCTCCTTTGCTTCCACTCATTCATTAAAGACCACAGGTAGAGTAGGTCTAAAGAGCACAGGATCATAACTGTGATTTTTCGAAAGCTGACATCTGCAAGGACAAAAACCAGAGGACTTAAAGTAACTGGTAAGAAAATGATGAGCCTTATGTTTAAAAATAAACTCAGATCTGGAAAGTTGCACAAGCAGCTTAAAGGACGGTGAAACAAAGGTTAAGAATTAATGATTACATAGATGCTTGGGGAAAGTGTTTAAAAATGCTCTTTCAAGCCACTCCTTGGATTCAGTGGGCATTGGAGGAGTCACTGGAGGGTCTAGGACAGAGGAAGGCTGTGGTCAAGATTCAGCTTGCTCACTCCCAGTCCCAGCTGTGACTTACATTATCCCTTTGTTTCCTTCTCCACTCCACACCCTTTCCTTCAATTAAGCGAGCTCCTTTTCTCAGCCCACTGTTTACATGTCCTGCTCCCGATTTCACATTGCCTATTACGCTCTGTCATACACCAGATAACCTCATTTCACCTCCCTGGGCAGCCTATGTTTTCTTTCACAAATTACCTTACATCTCAGTTCTTCCTGGAAACCTAGCTTGATTAAGTGGGTCAAGGTGAAGGTCAGCTATACTCATAATAAAATATAATCTCTCCCTATATTGCTTAAGACATAACTGTAAGAGACAGTAACCCCCAAACATGCAGATGTACATGTGTAGGCACTTTAAAATATGTGCATTTTGAGCCTAGTTGTTTATTTAATATTTCCTGAGAGCCCAGCATTAATTTGAAGGTATTCTGAAACAATCATTTAAATTTTTAATAAATGAACTGAAAAGGGTGAAGCAAATGCAACATGAAATGAGAAAAAAGAAAAAAACCCAACTTTTATGTAAGTAATTCATGCAACAGTTAGTATTAATTATTCATGCGGCAGATATTTATTAGGCAGCTATTATATGTCAGGCACTGTGCTAGGCACTGGGGAATGCAGGGTTGACCAATATAACTCAGAGTTTGTTAAATAGAAATATAAAATATAACAAATACTCAATAAGGAATAGTTTTGAAAAGTAATTGGAGACTAAAAAGAGACTGATGAGAAACAAAGATCAAAGCCAAGTCTATGCCAGTAGATGAGATATCTGAAAAGACCCCTTCATTCAGTGCTACCCATACTCAATGAGCAAAATGTGGTTCTGAACACCACCTAAAGAGCATTCTGAAGATGAAAGTAAAATGATTAAGGTCAGGGAGACCTTGAACGAAGACCCTTAAAAAATGTTTAGATGAGGTAACTTGGTATATTTGGAAGAGGCCAGATTATAACATATTCATGTCATGGGGAAAGAGAGGAATTTATATTCATGAAAGGATTTAAGAAACAGTTAACAAGAAAGACTTTTAACAACAACTGCCAAGTCCCCTCAGCATTTAAACCTATTTCTTCTTTTATTTTTTCCCCCCAACAACAACAGAAAAAGACTTTCTAAAGGAAATGGTGGAAGAAACCCCATTGCTTGAGACATTAAAAACCAGGTGGTCCAAAGCCCCAGAAAATATTCACGTGGGATCAATCCTTCACTGGGTGAAAGCAAAGGAACCAGACCAGTGCAATTTGTGTTTTGAACCTCTAGCTTAGCAGTGCTAGGAAAATAAAGATTTACTTTTCCTTGAACTTTTCCTTAATTTCTTAGCTCTCCTCTGTGCTCTCACAGCACTCTGTGTTGACTTATATTAGAGCTGGCAACACCGGGATTGCCTGTTTACTTGGGCATCTCTTCTGCTAGTTCCAAGTATTGCGAGTTTATCAGGTTTTCTTCCTGCCCCTGCAGGAGTGCTGCGTGCCCTGGGTTCTGGAAATGCTCCTGCACAATGGTTTTGCATTTGCTTCTGCCAGAGCCCCAGGAGTTTTACAATTTTTATGTTAAATTTCTTGGCTTGAAAATACCACTTGAGGATAGTATATATTTGGATCTCACATTGTACAGGCATGGGGTTTTGATTTCTCACAGGAAACCCTTCCCCTCCCCCTCTGACCACCACCATCCAGAGTGCTGGGAAGACAAAAACTTCCTTGTGGCTTCCCTAGGCTGGTGGGGCTCTTGCTTCCAGCTCCTTGCTTCTGATGGGCCCAAGGCCATGTCTCCTGTATCTGTGAAGATGGTAAACCTCCAGCCTCAACCTCACCCTGTAAATGGTCGGTATTCCCCTTGGAGTAAGTGGGGGGAGACAGGTCTGTTTTCAGCCTGGCTGGCCATATTGTTAAAGGTTGAATTCCTAGTTATAAGTAGTCAGTTACTACAAAACCACTGCAGTAGAGACTTAGCTTAATTTTAAGTGTTTGATTTATAAACTAATTCAAGTCAAATAAACAAAAATTTGAGTATATACTATAGGCAAGATTCCATGCTGGGCATCTAATATCCTGTCTTCTGAGTACTAATGGGCTTTATACTCAATATTAATTACTCCTTGACAAGAAATTTTGTTGAATTTATGACAGAAGAGATCTTAAATGGCTGCTGAATTTATGAAGTAAATGATCCTATTCCTATTTAGGGAAAAAATGACATTTGTATATGTAGAGAATTACTCAAAGTAGAGATCTATCCAGATCCAAATGTATACTTTGGTTTTACAAGCTAACAATAATACATATTTGCATCTGAGGTCATGTCAGATGAGGTTAACTTGGTTATATGAGAGTATGTCTTAAAAATGGAGTTGGCATTCCAATCAAATGAAGTTCTTCTAATTTAAATAATGTATTTTATTCCCTATGCCGATCAATCATTTTCTCTCCCAGAAAGTCAAACCAGTTTTTGCACTATTGATTTGCAAAACTTACATGACATAAACATTATGTGACAGAAGTTGTTTGTTGCTGAGAGAGAGGATATCACCTCACAGAAACTTGTCATCTGGAAATAGGGAAAATCAAAGTAATTTTGTTTGTATGGTGGCTTTTTCACTGTTGGCTACATTTGTGACAGCTGATTTCATATTAGGTATTAACAGAATTTTGTTTATGCTTGAATGTGCTTCAGTAGGATGTAGATTTTACTCAGAACCTTCCTGTTTACAAAGTGTATCATTCCAGTAAATTATACACTTGTGGGCCAGTTATAAAGACCATAGATGTTATGTATCTAAGAAAATTGGGCTACCCCTTTGGTGTCAAAATTTTGAAGTTTTATTTTACCCTTGAATCCTATAAAGTTAATGTTTTTGGAGATCAGAAGTGGTAAATTATTGGGAATTTCATTTGGTACAGACTAATAGAAACAGTTGTTATCAACAGGCATGGCTTTAGGAGATCATGGATATTAATATAAATTGTGTGATTATAAGGAATAAGCTTTGGAAACAGCTAATTGATTGCTGGAAAGAGTTGTTGGACTTTTGATATAGGAAGCAAATTAGAGTTTATATTTCCCATTTTCAAGAACACTAATACAATGAAAAAAATCGGTATGTTTATTTCTGTTTCTTGCAGTGGCATAAAAAGTCTTATTAGTAAATTTTAATGTAATTTTAGTGACATATATTTTTAAAAAGCCTAACTGAATTGAGTTGAATCTTTCACGTTTGTAATGTGTGTCTACGATTTATTTCGTTTTGATATTACTTTTCAATATATGAATATACCCATGAGACAGGCTCTTGCTGAATTTTTGGTCACTGTGTCATCAGTGCTATGAGTGCACATTGTCAGTTGTTTAAACATTGTTGAATCCACTGTGGCCTGGCAAGAAGCATCTGGGAGCCAGACTTTTCCTGTGGACACATGCCAAGTACTGTATTGTATTTCTTCACTGAAGTGAACTATATTGAGATAATTTTTCTTCTTGAGTTTTTTAAATTCAGAAATTATTTTCCAAGCTAGGGGAAGATCATATGATAAAACTGTTTATAACTACCTGAATTCTATAATAGCTGGTCAAGATTACTTTTATTTAGTTAGAGTAGGTATAAATAAGTCATTCAGTTAAACTACATTCAGATAGTTAACATTATTCTCCTCATTAGACCATTCTGGAAGGTTCACCTGTCATTTCATGTATTCTCTTTAAATCAGTGATTTACTCTAAGGAAGGACAAATAGACATTGAATGCCCCTTTAGGTACTATAGATGGGCATGCCATTAAATTTATATGTTTGATTGTGTTTTTTAATTAGATAGAAATAAACCCTAAATTGCATTCTTAATATATACAATTATAGCATAACATCAGTCTTAACTAAAAATTGTCAGGAAAAGTTTGTAAACTGTCATTTAACTTTAAAGAAATATCTGAGTAGTTGTGGATTGGGGATGAGAAAACAAGAATACTTTGTCACGCTGGAAAATAGGCTAGGGGTGATTAGTCTTGGAGCTCAGACACTGCCTGGACTCTAGGCTCCTAGAGGGAGCCTAAGGGATTTGTCTTTCCAGAATGGATAAGGTTATTCCCTCTGCTACCCTGGGACGCTGTTGCGTGAGACCTTAAAAAAGTAAGATCTGGTTTGTCCACCATGTACATTAAAAATACCCTGGCTCTTATACCCAAGAGCAGACATTTTGTTTATGTTGGCCTTAGGTTTGCAATCTCAATAAGAGACACTTTGCAAATGAGAGTTCATCCATACCTTTAGGGGCCCAAAACAGAGCAAGTGTGTTGTTTTTTTTTAAGCTCAAATTTTTATTCTTATGTACTTTGAAGAACATCAAGTACTGTTTTGCAGGAATGAACATCAAGAGCTCCATCAGATGAACTCTGTGTGCCTATCCTCCCCTTCTTTCCCCTACGGGTTCTACCTTGCTTCTTTTGGCAACTCCTCTCTGTAGAAATATTCTAGTTTTAGAAGGTCTCTCATTTTCTAGGCCCTGTAACGTATTTTATCATAAATTCGTGTGTCAAAAAAATACCTCTCACCTTAGAATTGAAAATGCTTTAAAAACATAATTCTGTAAGTCTATGTATAGTCCCTCATAGGTACATGGAAATTTGTATTTTGAGAATGCCATTCTTTTATACTATGTAAAGTGTTTTTAATTTGCTGCATTTTTCATGTCTGATCGCAGTCAGATCTAGTGAGGAACTATAGCTATTTTATTCAGGATTAATCAATCTTCTTGGGCTCCTGGCTAGGACAGAAGCTGCTCTCGGCTCTGCTTGCTTCAGAGCTTGGCCTTATTCTGTTTTCTCATCATATTCAGTCTCTGAGAGGGAGGTGGTGGGAGATGATTTTTCCATTTGCAAGCTGCCTTCCAACTGAAAGCAAGATGGAGGGGCAAAAGCCAAGCTTTTCACTTTCTGTGGCCATTACAAACATGACTCTTCTCTTTTTCAGCAGTGTACACTATTTTTCAAGGGAAGTATTTTTTTTTTTTTAGACTGTCAGAGTTAGCCAAGTTATTTTGTCATTGAAGAGTGTTAAAAGTAAGAATATATGTCTATATGACATCGTGAATATCAACTTTCTCATAAGTTGAATGTTATGGCAATATGTTAAAGTGCTGTTTAATTAACAAATAAGTGATCTATGCAAAGTCTTACATTGAATGAGAAGAAAAAGTGTAGTGCTTCTGAACTTGGGCTCTGGAGGAAGGCTGCCTGGATTCAAATGCTGACATTACTTCTTATAGCTGTGTTATGCTGAGCAAGTTACTTAAGTGTTTCTATGCCTGTGTTTCTTCATCTGAAAATGGGGATAACAGCAATACCTTCCTCACAGGGTTTTGAGGATTGAGTAAGATTTCACCGTATAGTGTCATGGCTAGCATGTTGCTTGGTACACAGTACATTCTTAGATTATCATGATAATCACTGTTGTTAAAAATCTTCTGTGCACTGGGCATTCAACTTTTTCATTCTCACAATAATTATCTAAAGTAGCTTTTGTATTTCTGTTTTCCAGATTGAAAATTGAGGCTCAGAGAGTTTAATTAGCTTGTCTAAGTTTATACAGCTGGTGAAAGAGGATAATGTGAACTTCAGGAATATGAATTTTATTTGCATTTCTGTAGTTCCATTGTATCTTTTGGGATTAATATGGGATTAATTTCTGATTCCATTATGATTGATTTTATTAATTATATTATTATTTATATTATTATTTAGTATTATTTAGTGAAGTATGCCTATATTTAAAAGTTTAAAAGGCAAGTGATATTTGAAGACAAAGGACGGGGGGATTGCGAGTGACTCTCTTCCCACCCTCTCAGCTTCTTATGTCTGGGATACACAGAGCCAGGGATCAGGGTAGTTAGGTTTTTTTTTTAGTATTTAGCAACAAGGAATATTCAACTAAGAGTAACTGACAATGAGAATGTGGAGAGGGCAGAAAAGCAATAAACAGTCATTACCATTGCCTCTTTTTCTTTCTACTATTTGATATAGTTTAAGTGTGGGAGTAGCATATTAAAAAATGAGTGAGACTGAAGGACATAGGAAATAAATAGGGAAATAAATAAATAGGGAAACTGCTGCTATACCCAGATTTAATTGTGGAAAAAATTAGACAAAAAGCAGTTGTCATCTTAGAATCCATCATAGCCAGTGAGGAAAAAAACTGGCCTCCGCCAGACATGTTTGCCTAGACTTTAGGAAGGCAGATTTCAGAAAACTCAGAGAAAGAATAAGCACCATGTATGGTATTAAAGACAAGTGTTTTAAAATACCATTTAATATCAAAGGATCTCAATGGGGAAAAAAAAGGGAGAGAAACTAAAATATATCATTGTGCTAGAATCTATCCAATGAGTGTAACTTTTAAAGAGACATATATTAGCCATTGAAATGGCCAAATAACCAAAGAAAATACGAAAATAGCTGAAATTTATAAATTATGCTAAAGACAACAAAAGGTATATAATTGCTCTCTGGTTTTGTTTGTTTTTGAAATTATTAGGGGCAGTAATTCAAAGCAAACAATTTAGTTTTTATTTTATTTGCTCCCTTCTGTCAAGAATTATTCTCCAACTGATAAGATTGGTAGGAGGTAACAGAAGCCCAGGACAGGCAGAGATTCAAATAGAATACCCAGCTAACCCAAATCCGTTTAGTTTTTATTCAGCAAATTTTCATGGAAAACAGTTTTTTGTTCTAGCCCCACCATGTTAGGCTGTTGTAATGTAAATATACCCTTGGGGAGTTCACACTTGGAGGCAAGTAGACTAGTAGACAAATATTTATAATACTCTGTATTAACTAAGGCTGTGAGAGCAGAAAGCGGGGAGTGGCCAGCTGCCTGGAGGGATTTGGGAAAAGCATCCTAAATTGGGGGACATTTGAGCCCTGTCTTCAGGATGAGTAGAATTTAATTTGTCTTCTGACCCAGATAAGACTCTGAAGTGGACTCCAGAGAAACTACTAAAATAAGGTGTCTTTTATGCCATAAAGAAGGTGAAATAATGATTCTAGAGTAGAACCCAACATGGGTTCAAGGAAATGACAGACATATAACAAAGACAATACCTTCAGGGAGGCATTTGGCCAGAATTCTTATGAAATATTTATGGATATAAAGACCATTGGATAACTGACTGTACAGCAGTGCCCAAAGGGTGTTGACCAATTGATTTTGTGATCACCTTAGGGCTTAGTTCTCAGAATTGTCATACTGTCATGTTCATGAATGCCTTGAGTAGATATATACAGGCTATGCTCTCAATAGACCAAAATCGTGGATCAAATCTAACAGGATGAAGTATGATAAAATATCACACTTGCCCCAAAAATCTAGTTGCCCAAGTATGAGAAAGGAAAGACTTTGCCCCACAGAAAATGGGAAGAACACGGGATTTTGGTCAACAACTCAATATGAGTCAACAGTAATTTGATTCAATCCTCAGATTGTGTGCTTTGGGAGTATAAAATAATTATCAAGCAGTGTTCTGGGTTAGCAAGATAACAGTTTTTTCATGTTGTGGATCAACAATATTTAGATTTTTAATTAAAACTACCCTAGAAAGTGCAGGGCAGCAATTCTCACACTTTTAAATCCCAGGAGGTCTTTTCTGTTTGTCTGGGTTTTTTGTTTGTTTGTTTGTTGTGGTGGTGGGTTTTTTTGTTTCTTGACTCTCCCGCATAGCCTGTGGCATCTTAGTTCCCTGACCAGAGATCGAACCCAGGCCCTCTGCAATCAGGAGCCCTTTTCAATCTTAAGAATTATTGAGGACTCCCAATTATTGAGGACTCCTTTGTTTATGTGGGTTATGCCTCTTAATATTTAGTGTGTTAGAAATTAAAACTGAGAAATATTAAAAATATTAATTAATTTAAAAGTCATAATGATAAACCCACTACATGTGAACATAAATAACTTTTTTTTTGGAAAAATAGATATATTTTCCCAAAATATGAGTGAGGAGTGGCATGGTTTACGTATTTGCAGATCTCTTGAATGTGTATCTTAATAGGAGACATTTAGACTCTCATATCTGCTTCTGCCTTTACTCTGTTGTTATATGTTGTTTAATTTAAGTACAGTCAGCATGTGAAGAAAATCCAGCCTCATACAGATATGTACTAATAGGAAAAGGAAGTATTTTAATAATCCTTGCAGGTAATGGTGGATATTCTTCTTTGATACTGTACCCAAACTTGACAAGTGTTAGTTAAAGGCTAGTTGCAATGTGGAATCCAAAACCATATCAATGAGCTTTCCACACAGTATTACAGCAAAATTCAGGAGACCATCTTGTACTTTGAATGGATGTTTTACCCATGCATGCTTTTGTAACATCATGCATTGGTCAGTTGGAAAATATTGGTTCATTACATTTTGCAGAACTTCTAAATATTGACACAGTTATGGTACAATTAAAACATCACATTCATTAATATCACCACTGATCTCATTAGAAAAGTCCTTAAATGCTGAGGAGTTATCAAACTTATATCCTAAGATGTAAGTTTCTAAAATTCTAATTTTTGCTTGAAAGCTCAAATTTTATCATGGGCAATAAATGTCAGTTGTTTTTGTTAAAATAACAAGTTTGCTTAATTCATTTTTGAGAAAATGTCTGCCAGATTCTTAAGTCTGGGTAACCATAGTCTGTCAGTCATTCTTTCAAGTAAAAATGGTGTTCCATGAAAAAAGCAGCTAGTTCAGTTTGCCACTCAATCTCCCACACACCTGGAGCTGCAGCGGCTATTCTTTATGCATTCTTCGATTTTGTCTCACAGAATATTAAAGAGACAGGTATTCAAGGTTGATTAAATGAAAATAATAATTTGTCATCAAGGACACTCTTAGGTGCAACTGGCTTGTTTGTTTTTAATGCTACTGCAGGGCAGTGAAGAATACATTGACGGTTTGGTGCCACTGTGTTGGTTTACGCTGAAGTGTCAGCAGTTTACCCGTCATTGCTCTGCAGCATCAGTGCAAATGTTAACACAATGAAAAAGGCAAATATCTTAATTTTATTATGAAAATAGTTTTGACCTCATAGACCCTCTATGCCCCGAAAGGGTCTTGGAAACCACTGCTGGTATAAGGGATTATAGAACCAATAAGTCAAATGGGTGATGGTTCCTCTTAGAGGGGCCTGTGATTTTTCTTTCTTGGACTCTTGAAAATGAGGTTAAGGTGCACCGCACGTGAAGAGGTTGAGTGTATTTGCATAAGCAGGCATCAGAAACAGAGTCAAAGCCTGTAACAAATGAACTCTGCATTCGTAGATCTGCCTTTTTCCTAAGGCTATGGTAGACAGTTCCTTATAAAACAGCCATGTTACAATTAAATGATCTTATCACCAACTTATGTATATTAGATAGTATTTTTTACAGAATGAAACTTAAACCAAAATCTAAGTTAAGATGAAATATTTTACTTTCTAAAAATGGGATGGATTCAAAATAGTTTATAATGAAATATATATACATTTGGGATATTTTATTAAAAATGAGAATAAAGAAAAACCAGAAACTGAATAAGGGTTGTCTAGAAGGAGATGTTAATAGGGTTTATGGATAGGTCTTCTGTGATTGAAAATTTTTTTTCTTCTTTGCTTATCTCTATTTTCTGGCTTCCAGCAATGAACAGATATTGCTTTTGTAACAAGAATAATAAGAAAAAAGTTTAATTTAAATTTAAAAAAGAACTTAAATGTAGCAAAGTATAATTGTACCAGAAATCCAGAGCCAGGTAGAGGTTACTGTAACTGAGAAATAATTTAATTTGGATGTAAATTTTAATATTACATAATTTATTGTACACTTTAATTAAAAAGCTGAGAATTTGAGCTTTGTGAAATAGTTAGAAGAATGTCATATTATAGCATACACTGACTAGAATACACTGGGACAAGGCGGAGTCACATTTCATAATTTCCCCATGTCTAGTATTCTTTAGGAGTGGGATCATTTGCAGACTCACAGTTGCTTCTGACTGATGGAATCTGGCCTAGTAAAACCTTATTTTTAACCTATGTGCTTTCTTTGCCTGCCATCGTTGCCTGTAGATGATCAAGTGTATGTCAGACTGCTCCTGCTACTTAATAGAGAAGTACATCTAGAGCAGCAGAAATGTCTTCAGTGCGTGTTGCATAGAAGGCAGTGCAGGGAGAGAAGAGCAGGGTGGAAGTGCCATGACCTTGGTCCAGTCATTCAACACCCCAGTTCAGTTCCCCTTTAATGAAAGAAGGAAGTTGAACTGGATGATAGCTAAGGTGTCTTTCCCTTCTAAGATTTCTCCCAATTCTGTCAAATGAGATCCTTGCTTGAATTTGAGTTTTTTCCCAACATCCCAACCATGATGTTAACAAGTTTAATGTCTGTGAACCATCATTATTTTTGCATTTTCATGTTTATGTATAAATTATGAATTTTAATATTATAGTACAGAAATTCACTGTGCTCTAAAGGCATTTATTTTAGCAGTGATAACCTTTTCATATTAAACCCTATAAGAATAGAATGTCCAGGTTGAAAATTAGCTTCTATGATTGAACAACTATTGCTTATTTTATTGCCTTTTATATCACATTAACCTTCTCGGTTGCTAAATTAGTAAGTTGTTGCAAAACACCCAGCTCCTCAGGTAGTGAACTTGATACTGCATGCTAATTGTGCTTTTTTTCCCCCCCTGAGAAATCTGATTATCTCATTGTCCTCTCCAAATCCTGTTCAAAGTGCTGTGGGATAGACATTATTCTTTCTGCTTTACAGAGAAGACACTGAGAATTAGAAACAGTGTCGAGGTTGCATGAGTAACTAGACCTTTAACAGTAGGACTCAGTTTGCCTAATTTCCAGGAGAGTAAACATGACTGCCATTTCAGGCATCTTTATCTTTTTTTTTTTTTTTTTTTTTTTTTGCGGTACGCGGGCCTCTCACTGTTGTGGCCTCTCCCGTTGCGGAGCACAGGCTGCGGACACGCAGGCTCAGCGGCCATCGCTCACGGGCCCAGCCGCTCCGCGGCATGTGGGATCTTCCCGGACCGGGGCACGAACCCGCGTCCCCTGCATCGGCAGGAGGACTCTCAACCACCGCGCCACCAGTGGAGCCCAGGCATCTTTATCTTTCTTTACATTTTGAAGTTAGCATAATACTAAAAGGCACACGCTTATATCTTTAGAAAAATATATCTTTTATTGCTATAAACTATATGTCAGGCTATTAAATAGATGGAAGAAACCTTTAGAAGTGCCATATTTTAAGTTCCGAGTAGTCCAGGATTTATAGGCCCTTAAGGAACTCACTTTTCTTCATTGTCGTTATTTTGAATTCCCTCAGCCATATCCCTTTGACTTTACTCTTTCACTTCTCTAACCCTTCCGCCGGCTTCAGAGCTTTGCCCCAGGTGTGGGGAGAGGAGAGGAGGTGAGGTGCCGTTTGTACAAATCCTTCCTGTGCTTCTCCCTCTTTTTCATCTTACTGCTAGGACTATAGCTGGAGGTGTCTTCAGTTCCCCATCCCATCTGTTCCATCTCCTCCTACTCAGGGGCATCTTGCTTGCAACTCCCTGGAGCCTGAACCCTTGATGAAATGTGCCGGATAGCCTGTTGTTCTGAAATGTAGGTGAACCTCTTTCAGATCTTCGTGTGTAGAAAGGCTCCTCTTTACCATCTCCATTTAGCCGTGTTTTCCTTATTGAAATAAAGTGAGAAGGTAAAGCTGAATGGCCTCAGAAATAAATCCGTTTTCAATTATGAGTTGCACCCGGGACCTTTACAAACTAGCAAATACTGTGTGCTGGCTTTAGGGGCAGTTGAGTGTGTAGAACATTAAAGGTGGGGAAGGAGAAGTGGAGAAGCGAAAGAAGATGCACGTTTGGGACACAGCCAGACGTGAAATTCTGTTTCTAAACCGTCGCTGAAAGGGTTGCTTAACCTAAGATGTACCTCAAATACAGTGCTATAGTAGGATAGAACCTACCCACTTATGTGAAAATGTTTTCCAAGTCCACAAACAGCCAATATTCACGAGAAATTTTAGCAAAAACTGTATCTATGAACTGAAAATCAAGGAAATGGCACCATGGCTTAGAGCTGGGGCTTCAGTGAAAGATGTGAAAGTTTAAATCCCAGCTCTTGTTCTAACTGGCTGTGTGAACCTGGGCAAATTATTCAAGCTCTGTAAATGTCACTTTTGCATCCATAAAGAGGAAAAAGTTCCTGTTATTACCTCATAGAATTGTTATGAGGATTTAGTTACATAATGGATATAAATGCATATAGTGTGAACACTGAAGCAACACATATTAACGTTTCTTGAGATAAATATATAGTCTCATAATCAGATGAAGCCTCGGCAGGTAGATCTAAACCCAAGATTTATTTCAGAGCATAACTTTTGATTCTGTGTTTTATTCTTTTTAAAATTACATTGTAATTCAGGAGAGCTGTTTTCTGAAGGTGTTTAGTGAGAAAGGTAATCATCATGTGAGTCAAGGATTTTCTTGTGTTGTCGTCCTCTTTCCCCCCTGGAAGACATGATAATATCAGTCCTCAGCCATGATGTGAACATCACACATCCTGTTTTGGTGCTAACAAATTGTCTTTAGCCTTTTCTAAGCAATGTCAGCTACACATGTCAGTTGCTTATCACTTTTGTTTTTTCGGTTATTTATCCTTAAAAAAGAATGTTAGTAAGTCAGAAATAGCCATTTTGTAAAAACTGCATAGCTAGACAGATCTTTGATCCTTATTAGGGTAATAATCCATCTGCTATGGAACTGGATCAATTTGTAAATTAAATTGATTAATCTAGCAGGGAAAAAGAAAGGTCTTGACTTTTCCCACAGGAAGCATTTCCTCAAATGGTAGTCATTCTGAAAACATCTGGGAAGACTCAGTTTTCTGCTATTCTTTTTCTCTTTGCTCAACTCAGAAAAAAAGGCTTAATATGTATCCAAAAAAGAGTGAAAGTAGAATTCAAGCTTTTAGATTCTCTAGGGTCTGGTTGTTCCTGGAGGTCTCATATTTTTGACAGGGTTTAATGTTAAAAACCTTTCAATGACTATAAGAACATTTTTAATACTCATTGGTTATTTAGTAAATGTATGACTATGCTTGAGTTATCTTCTGTAATTAGTTCACTTTATTGTTATTTTCATCTTGTATGATCAAAAAAAAAGAAATCTCCCGGTGATTCTCCTAACAATGTGTGAATGGAATAATAACTTCACATGTTGAAGAGTTTTGTGCTGCAGCTGAGAGGCATGTAAATACAAGCTGCTTGTTTGCAAGAAGCTTCCAGATTTGCAATATGATTGCCATGGAAACCACATAATGAAAACCTTATAACCATCTGTATGGTTTGATGGATTTTATTGCATAGCTGAGCTGTTTTTGTTTACTGTTATTAAAATGTTGAATGGAATATATTAACCCACACATATTGACTTTTTGAGGTATTAATTAGTATCGTATAATGACATCATGCCTCAACCCCCAAATAAAATAAGTTTAATTATAAACCTAAATAAAACAACATCTGTATGTTTCTAATGTATTGTGAAGGTGATTATTACCTAGAATTTTGATCACTTGTCCTTATATATTTTTTGAATGATGTGGAGAGGTTTGCTCTGTTAGTAAATGAATATAGTAGTAGGATTTATTTTCATGATTTTGGAATCCATTTGTTCACTTAGTATTTCTTGAACATCTCCCTCGTACCAGAGTCTATTCAAGATTCAGGTTGAGTTCTTTTCTTCCTAAGATTAAAAAAGCACACACCAAATTTGATTTTGTTGTCTTTTATATGGAAGCTGTTTGTACTGTTAGCCCAAGATAAAATGCGTTGTTTTACTATTGTTAAGAAAAATTGATATTTGAAACACAGAAGGCTTTGACCTAAAGATAGCAGTTCTAGGTTTGCAAAGGAGAAAGGAAGTGTTTTTAATGAGCATCTTATCCTCTAAAATACTTATTAAGCATCTCACATGGATTTCAATTTGGATACTTCACAGTAAATATTTTTAATATCATTCTGATAGTTTAAGAATAGATTGTGCGTATAATAGGTACTTAAATTTTAATAAAATAATAAATTCTTAGTAATAAATTCTAAATTCATTAACAACTTTGCCAAGAATGGATTTTTCCCCACTTAATTCTTGTAATTATTATTATTTTTTTTGCGGTACACGGGCCTCTCACTGTTGTGGCCTCTCCCGTTGCGGAGCACAGGCTCCGGACGCGCAGGCCCAGCGGCCATGGCTCACGGGCCCAGCTGCTACGCGGCGTGTGGGATCTTCCCGGACCGGGGCACGAAGCCGTGTCCCCTGCATCGGCAGGCGGACTCTCAACCACTGCGCCACCAGGGAAGCCCGTCTTGTAATTATTCATAGTTTTTATGATATCTTGACACTGACTTTGGGTGGTGAGACTAAATCCCATAGTCTCTTCTTAAGAGCCAGGAATAGTGCGTTCTGTATTGATGTGGTTAAAGCTTTTGACTTCAGGACAAGTGCCCTTAACTGTTTTTGAATTTACTTCTTACTATTGAATTTGTGACCAAATTGGAAGAGAGGGAGTACTGGGGAAAGAGAAAGTATGAAAAGTAAAGAAAGCTCTCTCCTTCACCTCAGAGAAAATTAATGATTTGTAAAACGAGTAGCTTGGACTAAATGACGGTAAATATCCCTAATACCTTTAAAATCTGTATGAAAACACCCTATTGACCCATTTATGATAACTAGTCCTTGAGGTTTAACATAAGTGAGATAACTGTTGAAGAGAAAAGAGACAGCATTTAGTATTAGACTTTTTATTAGGTCTTCTATGTATTCTTTACTATTTGGCTGAACTATATTAAATTGCCAATATTATGTTTAACTTAATGTGTGTAAAGTGCCAGTGATTTCCAGCTGTTCCTTATATTGCAGCTTTCATTCTTTTGTTTGAATTGAGTTACAAAAATTTGAAACAGTTATAATTATCTTGTAAGTACAGTAACTCTCAAGCTTGAGTTAGATGCTGGTTTTTATTAATCACCACTTTAAAATTTGCATGAGACTTCTAAATTTACATCTGCATTCTTGACTGTCTACCAAGCTTTCCAGTTGCCCCTGGACATTTCCTCTGGGTTGCCCCACCAGTATATTAAATCTCCCATATCAGAAACACAACCCCTTGAGTAGCTTATCTTGGCTATTCTCTTTTTAGTAATGATGTTCCCATTTCTCAGTTAACTAAGCTCAAAACCTGAGTCATCCTTGGTTGCTCATTCTTTTCCCGTAGCCCTCCACATCCAGTCAGGCAGAGTTTGTCTATTCTAGTTCCTTCCCCTCTCATAACCATCTCCGTTCCATTTCCTCTGCCCCTTCAGTTCAGGACTGACTTCCCCTTTAGCTAGACTAGGAGTGGTCTCTCTCCCCACACCTCTCATCGAGGCTGTCTGGGACAATGGGATGTGATAGCCATTCCTCAAACAGTTTCAGTCCTGCCCTTTCTCGCGTCAGAAATTTGGGGGGACTCTTATTCCTCACCAAACATGTAAAAGTCTGAAATCCACAGCAGGATGTTCACGGCTCCTCAACAGTTTGCCCAAATGACTAGCGTTATCTCCCATCCTGCTCTTATTCTACAAGAACAGCCCCCGCCTTTATTATCATTATTTTTTTGATAAAAATGGACCATTTTTAAAGTCTTTATTGAATTCATTACAATATTGCTTCTGGGTTTTTTCTATGTTTTGGTTTTTTGGCTGTGAGGCATGTGGGATCTTAGCTCTCCGACCAGGGATTGAACCAGCACCCCCTGCATTGGAAGGCGAAGTTTTAACCACTGGACCGCCAGGGAAGTCCCAAGAGAACCACATTCTTTAGCCAAAATGAATATGCTCATGCCTTGTTCTTTTGTTCATGCCTTTCCTTGTCTGGAAATTTCCTCCTTCTCATCTCTCCTTATTCAGATTCTCTCCATCCCTCAGAGCCTTTATGGTATTTCCCCAGTTGGCTGGTTTCTCCTCTGCACTTCTTCAGTACCTTGTACCTCACAGGTCAGGTTTTATGCCCCTTATCCCACTTTCCTTTAGGTTCTGTCTTCCATCCCCTCTAGGCTGTAACTTCTTGAAGGCAGAAGCTTCCTACTACCCTTGCCTTTCTGGTAGAACCTCTCTCTCTTACAGGTAGTTAATGCTCAATGAAGATTCATGAGTTGAATTATTTAATAGTCATAATGACTGTATTTGTAGTTTTTGCATATTTTTCTTTAAAGTTTTTGATTTTCTTGGAATTACGATTCTTTTTGATCCCAGTTTTTCCTTGACATGCCATTTTGTCCATATGTCCTGCCTTAAATATTTCTAAATTGTATATTAATCCTTAGGTGGGGCAAGTGGTCATGTAGTAAGTATTTCTTTGATGTAAGAGGATTAACTAGCCTATTGACTCTGAGATTAAATTCTTATTTAATCTCATCATATTTCTTCCTATAACTTGGGAAAGGAGTGTGATGGGAGAGTGTAGAAATAACATGAAGATATATATGAATATATGCAGGATAAAGAACATGGATTCTGTAATCATAAACCTAAGTTTGAATAGCAAACATTGGAAGTTTCTTTATCTTTTTGAGTCTCAGTTTATTTCTCTGTAAAATGAGGCTTTAAAATGGTTTACCTATGAAGTCTTAACATCTGCTCTAGTGTATGACACATAGTAGTTCCTCAGTGTAATTTGGGGGGTATTACCTTGAAGGGTGAGGATGCTTCTAGTATCTTCCTGTGATGATCAATTGAGAAAACATGAAGTATCTGATGCTCAGTGAATGACTTCTAGGTTAACTGTATTTTATATCACACATTTTCTCTTTGCTCTGCTGTTGTTTTAGGGACCATGATTTTATCTGTGGTACTCATGCCACAGTATAATGTGGTCAATCCGTATAATGCCGGGTGTCATCTTACTGCATTTTTAGGGCTTTTCTGGATTTAAGATTATTCCCAATGAGTTTCTGTGAATATTTAAAACAAAATATGTGAAACGTTAGGACATACCTTAAATTTTATCAAGCCAACTGGTCAGGTTGCTATTTGGAAATAGCTAGAGGTTTCTTTGTTCAGCTTTAGGTTATTGAAAAGGGGATGTGAATGTCGAGTGGTTTCATTCTTTGAAAAGGAATATTTATGTGTTATACACTTGTAGTTTTGCTCTTAAGATGGGGTGAGTACTGTGTCTTTCTCCCTGAGGAAAGCCTTCAGTGTCCCATTTATGTTGTTTATTTACAGAAGAGGAAGAGAATGGAGCTCCGGTGAAAGTGGAGGGGCAAAGGAAGATGAGTCAGGACAGTGTTCACCACACCACAGGTAATGAGTTGTGCAGCTTTCTGGGAAAGCTTATTTTGGTTTTGTTCACTTTCCTTTTCGTCACTTTCTTACTGCTCTAAAGATGTGTCCTCAGCTCCCCGAGGTTGTCTCCTTCCTTGGGTCTGGACCTCTTATGGCTGATAAGCTTCTTAGACCCATTTAGGATGCATGAAAACCACTTGAGAAGGATTTATAAAGTAAGCCAATTTATACAAGGTATTCCTTTCTGAATTACTTTGTAACGACTCAATTAGCTTTCATTTCTGCGCAAAGGAGATTTAGTTGCATAAATTAGCTTATCATCATTGAGGAAGTGTCACTGTTAAAGGACAGTTTATAGATACAACATGCAGTTGCTGTCAAACCTATAAGAATGTAATATAGACATCTGTGTATACTTTGTGCTTGAGCAGAACAGACTTCTGCCATTCAGAGACTAACAGGGGACAACAAGTTGCCCAGGGGACTGGCAATGTAGACATCTCTGAAAAGGTCAACTTGACACAGGCTCTGACAATCGACCCACAGCTCTGTCTTCTTTGATAAAAATCAGATAAACTTAAGACCGCTAATTGATCTGCAGCCTGTTTAAATGTTGGCCATGCATATCTTCATTGCATATGATTAACACAGAAAGCAAATGAATTGGGTAAGAAATGCCAGAGTCCAGTGACAGCAGCTTAAAAACGGGAAAAGAACAGTGGTGGCCTGGAAGGCTAGGAAGGATATTCCCCTTATCCCTTTCCACTTGGCACGTGGCCCCAGGTACTAATTATGACTAAGACTGGAAAAATAATTGCACGTGCTGTGTACGGAATCACATGATAAAGGCAACTTTTCTTGCTTGTTATTTCCAAATAGCAGGAGATAAACCATATCTGTAGTGCAAGCATGAGGTTAGTTTTGATAAACCAGCAATTATTTTACACAGAAAGAAGAGAAGGGCTGCCTTCTTATCAGGACTTTACACCTCTTCACAGCCACATGTCAGCTGGGGCAAGGTCTGCCATATCATCCCATGTTCTGCAAAGAGCTATAGTTGGGGGTCACCTCCCCTCTCTGATATGTCCATACATCACTCTTTCAAGCTGTCAGGGGCAGGGTGGTCAAGCAGTGTGTGTTCAGGAAGTAGCCTTCCCGAGTCCTTCCTACTGTGGCATGTAGAAAGGAAACAGAGGCCTGATTTCCGGACCTGGACAGGAAAGCAGGAGCAGGTTGCTGCAAAAGGTTTGGGTTTGCTTTTTTCAGAAGGGAAGTGAGGAACAAGTCATTAGATGCAGCTATAAACACCAAGGCTGAGCAAAGCCTTGAGGACAATGTTCACTGGCAGTTTTAAGTACATACGTTTTGTTATTATCATAAAGCTTCTGCCAAAAGCATGTCGTTTTCTTTTCTTTTTTTTTTTAATTTCTGTGCAGGTATAGAAGGTGGACACATACAAATCTTCTTTCCACAAATACGAGTGTTTTGGCTTAAAACAATTGTGTTTTCCCAAAACCCTTTTAAAGTAACTATCTCCCAAATTGTTGCCTTTGAGGGAAGGAAGAACAAGTCAGTTTTTCCTCAAAGGAATGCAATAAGGAGATCTACCTTTTCATGCAATTGCTATAAAGCACTGCAATAATTCTTATCTTTAGTGACATGAAATTCTTTTCAAGCAACAGTTTTAATGCTTTTGCATACCAGTGACCTTTGCTCTCCCCAGGCTGTCAAAGATGTAACATTAGAAGTTTGTTTGCTGTGCAGGGCAGTGAGTTGACAAGGGTATTACTATCTTGCTGAGCATCACGTGATGTGAACTTCTAACCTTACTCAAGAATGTTATATTTTTCACATTGACTGATTTTACTAAAGGAAAAATTCTTTTTTCAGACTACTCTAATGTAAAATATGTAAGCAAAACCAAAACTAAGCATGTATTTCTTACAAGTTATTTCATGTTTAAGCTTATGTAGCTTGCATATAAAAAATAAAGATTCCATTTGATTTTTTTGAACATCATACAGTATGCTTACCTTTCTAAAATAGTTTTTACACCTATAACACTACCCAAGGAGAGATTCTCCATTATCTTATTATTGTGTTTTACCCATTGTCATCATGTTTTAAAAATCTTTTCATTTTTGCAAAAGTCAATATCTCCAATGTTTAGCTTGTACTTTCATAACAATTCTGTTTTTCTTGCTCAGTGATCTGTTTTTGCATGTTTAACTTACAAGAGCAAATACATTGTTTAAATCTTTCACAAGCCAGCTAATTTAGAATGTTATTTTCTTTCTTTCTTTACCTTCTTTTTTAACCATATATGCTTCTTAGGACAAGAAACATAATGAGATGATTTTTTTTTTTTGATAATTTTGAAAACATAGATCACGATGTGGATGGAATAGGAAAATTAATTCATATAATAAAGACAACTAAACCGATTTAATTTGTATTCAGAATGTAAGCTTATCGGTGGTTTATGACATTATGCTCCATCCCATTTTTTGTTGTTGTTGTTGTTTTTAAAAAACACATCTCACAGGGATTATCTTTTCAGTGTATAAGTGAACAGTGCTAACTTCTGTGAACCCACGGTGCTTCCAAGGATATCGATGCATAATTTTTTGTGTATGTTTAGACACACTTAAAATTTAGAAAAGTAAACCAGAGGAGCTTGCTGCTCTCTGAGGAGCAAGATGATTCTTAATTTTTATGTCTGGAATTCATTTTAAGAATTTTGACATTACTTTCCGAAGGAGACTAAGGCTAATGAACATAGACTGCCAGGTTTTCTCCCCCGTTGTGATTCTTCTACGTCAGGGGTCTCTAACCCCCGGGCCGCGGACCGGTATCGGTCCGCAGCTTGTTAGGAACCGGGCCGCACAGCAGGAGGTGAGTGGTGGGCTAGCGAGCGAAGCTTCATGTGCCCCGCCCCATCGCTCGCGTTACCGCCTGAACCGTTCCCACGATTCCCCCCACCCCACGCTCCACCACCCCCCGTCCGTGGAAAAACTGTCCTCAATGAAACCGGTCCCTGGTGCCAAAAAGGTTGGGGACCGCTGTTCTACATCATGACTAATATTGCATGCTGAAATAGACTAGTCAATTTGTGTGTACAGGTAGCTAGCCATGTGACATAAACAACTTACTATTCTTTAACAGGGCTCACATATGGGACACAGGAATGAGGTTGGTCTTTGGGTAACATCATCATCAAGATTGCAGAAAGCACAGTAGAAAATGCATCTTGTTCCCAGGACTGCCAGATCACTAGCTCTGTTGCCTTTTTACAGCAGTGAGATTTTATGAAATGCCCATGATGCACATCTAGGGAGAGATGCATCTTGCACACGGTTGGGGTCTCTCTTCCCCTCCTGTGCTTCTGTAACTCCCATTAGTGTTAATGGGAGTTTCACTAAGCGCATCGAGGGGAGGAGAGACCCCCAAAGTGATAAGGATTATGTGTTAGAAATCACCATATACTTTTCTCTTCCTTCTTCCCTCTCCCCTGCGTTTGAAAATCTACTGAGTAAAAAACTATTGTGAGAGAATCTGAAAAAGGAAAGAGCAAGCAGCAGGCTGAACACCTGCAGAACCCACTGGGATGCTTCAGCTAAGCCAAAACTTCTCTAGTTTTTAACCCAGGTTTTCTTTCTTCAGCCTTTTAGGATCAAGCCTAAGGCTGAGCAGCATGGGCAACACACAGGAGGCTCGACTGGGGAAACCAGCTATTTAGATCCTTTTACCTCCTGGCCAGTGACTATGGGGGAGGGCCTTGCGTGTGAAATGATGTCATCCTCTCTTTGCTCTAATTCCTTGACTTTTAAACTGACACTGACGGACTGCATGGGGCACAACATTTGACCCAGTTAGCAGTTGATTTAATCTGACTAGAATGTTTCAACTTCTAAATCCCTATTTGTCTAAATAAGTGGTTTTTAAAGGAAATCATTCACTTCATTATTAAGTAATTTTTTTCTTAAAAAAATTTGACAATGTTTGGAGAAACCTGTCCAGCCAGAGTGCCCTCTAGTGTCCATTCATAGAATTTCCATAACATATGCTTTGAGGGGGAAAATGTAATGAAGGGTGGCCACAAGCATTGTTAGTTCTTGGTTGGATTCCCAGGCTTGTGTACATCCCTGCTAGCTTCTGTGATGAGTGTTCAAATGCTAGAGTGGAAAAGTCAATAAGGTGTCTGTCTCTCTGTCTCCCTCCCTCCTTCTATCCCTCCTTTCCCCCGTCCCCCCTCTTTTTTTGAGGTCTTAGAAAACAAGCGGAAAAACTTTAATAGGAGGATTGTCCTTGTTTATTTTCTTAAAAGTATAGTGGAAAAGTCGCGTCTTACTTCTTAAATAGTCAGACTCCATATTATTCAGATTTTCTTTTTGGCTTTAAAAAAATGTTTCAGATACTAAAGAGAATTTTTTTACATTTCTAATCAACCTAACACTTTGAATAAATCACAAACTATGTGTAATAAGATGAACGCCCTCCTGACACGCTAATGTGACCGGTTGTGCTAGAATTGCCAAGGAGCCTGCTGTTTGAGAGCCATATAACAAAACTAAGATGACAACCCTGATCCAGCATGTGTCTCCACAGCTATCCCCTCAGAATTCAAAGATGACATTCCAATGATGGAAGTTGTCAGCACGTGTATGTTCTGCCTGGTTAGTGAATACAGGGACATCTTATTGATATTGCTTGCATTCTTTTTGCATTAACTCATCAAAACTCAATTATCATGAAATTAAAAACAGGAAACAGTTTGCAGTGTAACAAAAGCAGCCAGTGTATTTAACTCTGTGCTGTGTTTCAGGCGACCCACATTGTATAAGTGACAAAGCATTTATTACCCGGTTTATTGTGGTATTATAGAGCGGAGAGCGCTAAATAATCAATCAGTTAATGGTCTGTATGGCAGTTTGAACACATCACATCCATTGTGCTTATGCTGTTAGAAGGATGAGCTGATAACTCCAGTGTATGTTGCATGTTTATTCAGAGCCTAATGTCCTAAACTAGGGCTGACAGAAATCTTGGAAAATACAGCTTTAGCACTGGCAGTTTCAAAGTTGCTAAAATATTTTAGAAATAACTTTGAGAGGCTTTGGGTACAAAAGTCCCTAAAGATAAGAGCTGGAATTATCCTTTAGATTACTTTCATTTTATTCCCTTCCTTTAACCAGCTTTATGTTTTGAAAAAGTTCAAATTTAGGGACTTCCCTGGTGGTCCAGGGGTTAAGACTTCGCCTTCCAATGCAGGGGGTGCAGGTTCGATCCCTGGTCCGGGGAGCTAAGATCCCACATGCCTCGTGACCAGAAAAACAAAACATAAAAAAAGCAGAAGCAATATTGTAACAAATTCAATAAAGACTTTAAAAATGGTCCATATAAAATATATATATATATATATCAGTTAATGGTCTGTATGGCAGCATGTGTCTCCACAGCTATCCCCTCAGAATTCAAAGATGACATTCCAATGATGGAAGTATATATACTGGACTTCCAATGATGGAAGTATATATATATGCCATTGAGGCATTTTTTTTTGAAGTTTAAATTTCAAAAAGTTATTTTGTTACCTCGTTTGGTTATATTTGTACCTTAGCTCCCTTATTATTATTATTTTTATGATGTGTCCAAATTCTGTACGGTGCTTATTTCACAACGTGTTTATCACGTCTCGTGGATATTGCTCATTATACAGGGAGGCTGACTCATCCTCAAAACATGTTGCAAGTGGGCTTAGGTTTGTTATAGAAAATAAGTGGGAAGTAACTTAGGTGCTGGTTTGAAGAAACATGTTGCAATTACAAGTTTTAGGTAAAAACAAGAAAAGGAGAGAGGAAAGAAAAGACATTCAAAATTAGATCTTTTTGAAAATGGTCCTTAATTAGATGAGAGCAAGAAGTAGGATTCTTGGGTGGATGTTATAAAGTGTTCTTTGAATGAGGACAGAATTTTTTTAGACTGTTTTTTGGTGGTTTGAAGTGGCCCTTTATTTGCTATTTGTTCATTTTTAAGTGAGGGCCCGTTACATGAAAGCTCTAACTCTTGTTTTCTCTTTCTTCTTCCTAGGAGATAAAAGCACCGATTATGCTAATTTTTACCAGGGTTTGTGGGACTGCACAGGAGCTCTTTCTGATGAATTGTCATTTAAACGTGGTGATGTGATTTACATTCTTAGCAAGGTAAGCAGATACCCCAAAATGACAACTGTAAAGCATGAATACAATGCTGCATTTTTATGCATTTGGATCTACAACACTAGGGGAAAAATGCCAACTGGAATTCTTCTAGGTCCTTGTTAACAATTGGGAGTTCACAATAATTATTCTGTCAAGTGAAATATAATCAAATTTTAAACACAATCAGATAACAGGATTCAACTTAACAGTGTGTTTACCTATCACTTCAGCCTTTGGCTCACATCCACACACTGCCTTCTCCAGAAACAATATACTTATGTGAAAGTTAACATTGTAAGGTATTAGGTTATTTATTATGTTTTTCTTTCCTCTTCCTTTTTATTCTTCTGTGTGCTTATTCTGATTTTGTCTGCCATTCACTACTGGTAACACTGTGTTTATATAACAAGTTTTTCATCTTTATGTAAATACATCGGGTGTTCCGGCAATTTAAAAGCAATCCTTTTCTATTCAGACAGGTTTAGGTAATTTTTTTTAAGTTTAACATAATTGTATTTGTAAATATAATAGCAAAGTATATTGCTATGAACTCATCCTTATATAAACAAAATCATTGTTTCTGTCTCTTAAGATACTGGATTATTCAAAATGTTTCTGGCCTTAGATCTAAAGGTCAAGATTCTTAATTGATTATACTTCTAATGACATGCATGAGCTCCTTTAACTTTCATACTTTAACTTTGCCTACTGTAATATGGGGGTTAAAAAATATCTCCCTCAGTCTACTTCATGAGGCCACATTAGAAACAAAAGATGTATGGAGACTATTTAAATATAAGTAAGGAAATGTTACATAAATCATAAGTCTAGGAGTTTAATGTGCTTTGTTGATTAGAGAAATATTTTGGAAAGATTATGACTTATTCAGAAAGATAATATGACTTATTAGATACAGAAGAGAATTTGGAAATAAGGTCACTTAATTTAAATACTAGTTGACTGGTGCATAAAATTATATACAGAAAATCATAGAACATTGGAGTGAGAGATCTTAGGGCTCATCTATCTATCCTTGGTTTTACAGATAAGGGAATTTGGGTCAAGAAAGTGCCAGAGCCATTACTTAACAAGGTGTTTTGACTCCCAGATCAGAGCTTTCTGCTCTATTTTTTTCTTATGCCTGTATCTATCTTCCTTCCTTTTTCCCTCTCTTCTCCCCCCCTCCCCCTTCTTTCCTTACTTGTATTTAATTTGTAGCTGTCGTAAAGTGCCTAAAATGTGCAAGGGCCCATTCTAGGCACCAGGAATCCAAAAAAAAAAAAGAAAAAAAAAAAAAAAGAGAGAGAGAGAGATATAAGCCCTTGTAGATTGGAGGAAAATAGTAAGTAAATACAGCCAACTTTGATCATTGCTGGTTGAGGTGCCCAAATAAGACTTGTCCCTTATTTCTCAGTCCTCTGCTCGCTAGTGCATTTTTTTTCTTTTTTTTCTTTTTAGAAAGATACTTTCAGTTCTTGGAAGCTGTAGATAGCCATATCACAACTCTTGGATTAAGCCTGTTACAGAGCATTCAATAGTCCTGTGTTAAAATGACAGCTTTTTGAGTCAGTTACTTAATATAGAAAACAAACTGATTAGTTTCAGTTCTTGAAAAGAAACTTTCTTGGAATCATTCCTCAAATTTACTTAGCTCACAGTTTCTTTCACCAATTTAGCTGCATAAAATTAAATTGTGTGTAAAATCGCATATAAAATTAAAAGGTTGTTTAGCTTCCACTTGGAACTTCAGACTATAGGGATAAATGGCATGTAGCCAGTATGTTTGTGTGGTAAAATATGAAACTTACAAAGCCCATGTGGATTTGTTCTTGAAGCCTTCTTTA
Organism: Lipotes vexillifer; assembly: GCF_000442215.2. Classification (NCBI taxonomy): domain Eukaryota; kingdom Metazoa; phylum Chordata; class Mammalia; order Artiodactyla; family Lipotidae; genus Lipotes; species Lipotes vexillifer. The sequence continues at coordinate 2,529,665 of NW_006792921.1, read as the reverse complement.
TGAATCTAGTTGTCTTTGTTTTTTGTTTTTTGTTTTTTCAAGTTGTCTTCGTTGCTGAAAGCCTCAGAGTACCAGCCTCTGGGACAGGCTGTGGCGCAAGCAGCGTTCCCATAAGCTTGTCTTATTTCTGCCATTGCCTCAGAAAATCATTTTCTGTGAATATGAAATTGAAAGTACTATCATAGGTGTGTGTCATATTTCTAGGATTCTGGAGGAAGTCATTCCTTTTCTCCCAAACCTGTTTTGTGATGACTGTAATTTTATATGTGAAGCCTGTCATAGAGCTAAGGGTGGTAATCCACCTCATAGGAAGAATATACTCCTATCTAAAATTTCTAAATGCTGTTATTTGGGTATGGGCTGCCTGAAAATACTTCCTTTATCAACCTTTCACAAGGTTTAAATTTCCACTGGCAGCATTTCATGAGAGGCCTTCTAGAGATGGGCATTTTAACTGGAGCTCATTTTGGTTTTTGAAAGAAGAGACAAGGCTTTGTTAGCACATTATCACCATTGGCTGGATGAGTAAATACCCATATTTACCCAGCTGCGGACCTAGTAGAATCAACCAGGTTGATCTTAGTGAGGGTGAAAGAAGGACAGTTAGTTTTCTCTTGATGGAATTTGGACAAATTCTGGGCTGTTGATGAGCATCTTGGCTATTTGTTGTCAGGTTGCTTTGGGGGTCAGGATATATTTATGAAGACTTTTACTTCCCCACCTGGCTTTGGGTGAGTTCAGATAGGAAGCTCTGGTGATTCTTTAATTTTATATTTGCTTGGTCTTCCAGTTTTTATAAAAATTTTGGCAAACATAGACCATAAGTTAATATCATAAATTTATTTAATATGTGAATGATGACAGCAGTTTGAATGATGAGTATCATTATAAATGCAGAACTCAAGGCCCTTAGAAGAAGAAAGCAAAGAATTGCTCAAAAGGACTTGTTTCTAGATCAAGGTAGAGGTGATGCTATGTATTGATTGTTTTTTTTTAAGTGCAATAAATATAGAAATCACTAGCTTTGTTATATGCCTAGAAATTTGTTTAATCTTTCTCAGAGTTATATTTAGATTCCATGGTCATGGAATGAAAATTTACCATTTAAATTTATTTTTTACACCATCTAGTGGCTCAGAATGAGTGGTGCAGGTAATTGCAGCTAATGTGCACAATCAAAATGATGTCATAAATCCAACTTTAAGTTTAGCTATGGGTTATTACTTTCCTATCTCATGTCAATGAAGTGTAAGCATTAATCATGAAAATTCTGTTCATCATTCTGAATTAAATGTAAAAATTGTATACTTAAGGAAAAATGTATTTTAAGGAGTCTAACAGTATTTATAGAGACATAAAAAATGTGTACTTAGTAAAAAAAAAATTAGTGCCGCAACTTTTCTAATAAAAAATGCCATTTAAAAGATTTCAAAGAAACACAACTTGCTTTTTATAATTAATTGATCTATAGTTTTCAGTATTTAATTATCATTGATTTGACTTACCTTCTAGAAGCTTGTTAGTTCTGAAAGTAATCTTCTTAAAAAGGCAACACAAGATAGTTTAAGAAGAGATACATTCTTTTCAATATAAATAAACCTTTAGACAAATCAAGAAATAAAATGGCATATACTATGCCATTTTAATTTTGTAAATGTAATGACAAAAAGATTTAGCTAGTTTGATGATTAGGCTCTCTGTATTAAAATTCACTATAGAAATATAGTTTGATTTTAAAATTCAGTCTTTTTTTTCTATTTTTGCAAGGAAGCCTTGATGGGGTGTCAGCTGTGCTCAGTCTGCCTGGGGGTGATTTATTTACTTTAAGCCTCTTTTGAGTTATACAGATCTTAGCTTTTCTTTCTTTCTTTACTATTTTCTTTTCTTTCTTTTTCTTTTTTTTTTTTTAGTGAAAATCAAATGTTACAACAAAGAAGGAAGAGAAGGCAGCTACCCTGCCCTTCCCCTTCCCTTTTTAACATTTTCCAATTAGCAGCTGCCATGTGACCCCTGGCTGAGCTAGCCCCTCCTTCAAAGTGTCTGGCATTTTCTTAGTTTTAACCTTTGAACCTTACTACTAATAAATCTAAATACTACTTGCCTAAAAATGCAAGTCTGTAACTTTTTGCTTACAGGTCTTTTCATATAACATTGCTGCTGTTTTTTTATGTGTTAAAACATTTTATATACTTCAATAGTTCAGTGGAGATTTAGAAATTCCGCCCCCCACCCAAAGATGGAAGGTATTTATAGGAATGGATGAAAGTGAAATATGTGATTTTTTTTTTAAGCAAGGTACAAGTACCTTTTTTTTTTTTTTTTTTAATTTATTTTTGGCTGCGTTGGGTCTTCATTGCCACACAGGGACTTTCTCTAGTTGTGGACAGCAGGAGCTACTCTTCATTGTGGTGCACGGGCTTCTCATTGCGGGGGCTTCTCTTGTGGCGGAGCATGGGCTCTAGGCATGTGGGCTTCAGTAGTTGTGGCACGTGGGCTCTAGAGCGCAGGCTCAGTAGTTGTGGTGCATGCGCTTAGTTGCTCCGTGGCACGTGGGATCTTCCCGGACCAGGGCTCGAACCTGAGTCCCCTGCATTGGCAGGCAGATTCTTAACCACTGTGCCACCAGGGAGGTCTCCAGGAATATGTGATTTTTATGACCGCTGCCTTGTTAGTGAAGTTATTATGAAACACAAGGCCTACTTTCAGATTTATTTAATGGGGGAAATTCATATTTGAGATTGCAAATCTTTTATTTTTATTTATTTATTTATGTTTTAGGAATCAGGTTGTTTAAAATCATGCTAAATTCTTTTACTGGTTTGCATTTCAATTTTATTACCACCTTAAACATGGACACAATATCATAGTTAATAGTATTGTCCTAGAACCGTGTTTATGGAGTTTTATAATTTTCATGGCAGGATCCAGGTTATATAGCTACAGGCATATTATAGTCCCACATAGCTCTTTGGCTATTTTATTCTATTTGCTGTTCTGGATTTACATTGTCTATTAGTTTATCTTTCAATCTGTACTCACCAGTAAATCGCTAACCACATTCCTGTTCTTACTTTTAAGGCAATAAATTATTTTTAGAGACTTAATGACGGAAGAGCTATGCT
>NW_006792921.1:2505172-2526533 GCF_000442215.2 Lipotes vexillifer | reverse complement strand
CAGCAGGAAAGAGGCATGCTGCTTGTCTGCTATTAACAGAAAAATAAGAGAGTTAAGAATCCTGGAATATTTCATCTAGTCTAGGGCACATGTGACTTGGGCTTTGCAGCTTTTTGAGACATTTTTTATTAAGTCAAAAACAGGAAATGTGGGTTGACAGTGTTCACTAATATACAGTAAAAGGGCATTTTTTTAGTGTGTGTTGTTTGGAGTTTCAAGCACTGCTTCCCTTTGTAGCTGTGACTTTTTCCAGTGATTGGTGAAATGTAACTGTCACTGATCATTTGCTTCTCATTGTGAAAATGTAAAAATTCTGTTACTAAGGCTTTTTGGCTTCAGACTTGCCAGAAAAACAAATAAAATGAAAGTCTTGCTGAGCTCTACTGGCAGAGGGAAATACAGAGTTCCTTTTTAGCTCTCTTAGTTTTTCCTTTGTGACCATCTGACCCCATGTGCCACATAATAGCAAAACCACCTGCTGAAGAGTAACCAGGACACCTCAGTATAGGACATACCTTGATGATACTACGCTAGTCCCCTAAATGTTATCACATCTTGTAGTCTTTTGGGAAGGAGGAGTGTTTGTACTTGTCGCTGCGTTGTTTGGGTCTGACGGCATTTAGTTTCTATGCTAAATGCCCACGGTGAAGCATAGTGGGAAGACCTATGCTATGCTTATAACCTCTCCCTGGTGGTGATAAGCAGTGTATGGAAACAGCACTACGACAGAAGATGCTCTCATTCCACTCATGGGACTCCTCTTGTTACCTAGTTGCAAAAACCATGCTCTAGTAGTTCCCGATTTTCTCTTACATAAATTGGAGGGAGCATTCCAGGAAAATGTTGACAGATGAAAGGGGAAGGTGCCTGCAGGAGACAGGCTGTCAGGCTGAGCCCCTGCAGTGGCTTGAGAAGTAAAGGAGAAACCAGAGGCAGTGTCAGAGAGGCAAGTTACACAGAGGTGGCAGTGGAGGAGCTGCTATGGCTGCAGAGCCTACATGGTTTAATTCTGCATGGAGTAAGCAAAGGTTTTCCAGGAGCAAACCAAAACAACCTTAAAGAAAAGCACCATGTTGGTAAGTAAAAAAAAAAATCTTAAGTTGAAAAATCAATGATTTTTTTATGCCCTTCTGCTCTCCCCCCGCCCCACCCCCCAAAAAAATCAAGAGCTCCCTCAATGTATATATGGCACATTCTCACTCTTTTGAGATGTCTCCTTTCTTATCTCTTTAAAGATCAGATTCCCTTTGGAACAGCCCGTAATAATCAGGTTGCCTTATAGTACACTCCAAAATGCTCTGTTTTTTTGTTGCCTTGGTATTTTGCTACACCAGTTAGTGGGAAGGCAGAGGGAGAGGATGAAAAAGTATTTATTGCATACCTACAGTATCTTGTTCTAGGTACTCATTGTGCTTTCATTCCTCTGATTCTTAAGGTAACCCTACAAAGGGTATGGTACTATCAATATAATTTTGCAAGTAAGAAAACTGATGCTTAGTAAGCTTATTATGTAAATCACCTGAGGATACCAGCTAGGAAGTACCTTCTCCTGGAATCAACACAGATCTGACCCTAAAGGGTTTTCTCTTTCCATTTTGCTATACCTAAGTGGGCCATGACCAGGATTATTCGTTTCCCTGTCTCAATTCCTTGAGGTAAATGCTGTGTCTTAAGTATTTTTGAATCCCCAATATCTAACATTATGGCAGATAGATGTTTAATATATGTTTATGAAAATATAGTTAAAAATAAGAAATAATTAGGACTTCCCTGGTGGCGCAGTGGTTAGAATCTGCCTGCCAATGCAGGGGACATGGGTTCGAGCCCCAGTCCGGGAAGATCCCACATGCCATGGAGCAATTAATCCCGGCGCCACAGCTACTGAGCCTGCGCTCTAGAGCCCATGTGCCACAACTACTGAGCCTGCGCTCTAGAGCCTGCAAGCCACAAGTACTGAGCCTGCGCGCTGCAACTGCTAAAGCCCGCGAGCCTAGAGCCCATGACCTGCAACAACCAGAGAAAGCCTGCGCGCAGTAAGGAAGACCCAACGCAGCCAAAAATAAATAAATAAATTTACATTAAAAAAAAAAAGGAAATAATCCTGAGCTTCTTAAAGGAATTTAGAATGGTAGAATCGTAGAGGTAGGGGAACCTTAGTGCTAGCTCTTCACTTTATAGGTGAGAAGATCTTGAGGCTCCACATAATTGGGGAAAAATAAATAAAAGACTAATGGAAAAAAGGACTGCCTCTGGAGACCTTAAAAGACAATGGAGTTTCTACGCTTGAACTTCCTGAGCTTCTTGGCAGCCAAACCGAAAAAGGGAGAGACAAGGAGCTAATAATTCTTTTTAATCATAAAGGAGGAAGCTTGGCTTTTCCCAGCACTGGCTACTTAAAAAAAAAAAAAAAAAAAAAATCTCATGTGAATTTCTAGAATCTTCGCAGATTATCTGACCTCAACAACTTTATATAATAAGAACAGTGGCAGATGTTACCCTCAACAACAAAAAATTTATAGTACGTATAACAAGAGATTTCATATAGGTAATTCTGTGAGGGTCCACATGTATAATAATTAGACTTACTGATTTATGTTAAGTACGTAACTGGATTATTGTGGAGTCTCAAAAAGTGATATAAATGTAAAAAACAAAATCACCCCTAAAGAACTTGGGGATTGCCCAAGGTCACATACCTAGTTAGTAACAAGCTGGAGACTCTCAATCTTCTGAGAAAATAATCACAAGAATAAGAAGCAGCAGCTGAAAAACTAGCAGATTTCCCCCTAGACCTGCCACACTGTTTCTACCGTTGCAGGGTTCTGTCTTAACCTCTTCCGTACTTACAGTAAATTCAGCTGAAGCTATTTCTTCGAAGAACTAGAATTATTTGGTCCCAGTTCTTCAGGGGACAGGTATCTTTCTTTCTGCAAGTGGAATTTAGGCTCTTTAGACAAGGTATGCTATACAGCACGTTGGAAAGCGCGATGGGCCGCAGCCAGCCATGACGAGGAACAGCACACTTCGTATTGTGAAGCTAAACATACTTCAGAACAAATGTTTGTTTAGTCATTACTAAAATTCTTCAAGTATGTCCAATATACACATAGAAAATATATTCCTATTGGAAACTACCCTTCTTAAGAAAACATTTAGGAGGGTCATCTGGTGCATCATCCAAAATGAAGAAAAAGTATGTTTGTTTCATCATGAATTACATATTTATTGAACATCTTTTACACATCCTGGAGTGTGGGGCATACAGTTTGAGTGTAAGACATTGCCATGATCTCAGTGAGTTTCTACTTTATTTTAGTTGAACGGACAAAACTAAAGTACATAAACTCCACTGAGGAATAGATACTCAGCTTGAAATGGGAGATGTAAGTATGGATTAGATAACTCAGAGAAAAATTCATGGAAGCTGGGTAACCTGAGTCGAGTCTTAGTTACTAGATAGGCTTTGGATGAGGGAGGGGAGATGCCCCTTGGGGAAGGAGTGCCACATACAGAGGCAGGAATGAGTGCAGCACAGAAGGTTGGGCTGTGGGACCAGAGCAGTGAGAGGAGTTTGTAGTTAAAGCATTGCGGGGCTAGTATACATTCCTGAGCAGCCGAGTAAACTGACAAAGGCTGTTCCCGGGAAGTACAGAGAGGCAGAGTGGATGATACAATGATCCGGTGAGGTGATGAAGGTCTGAACTAGAGCAGTTGACAGTCATGTACTGGTTGGTGAAATACACTGAGTACAAAGGCCACCCACTACTGAGCATGATTTGATCTTTCTTTGCCTAACGATACCTAAGAATCATCAGTCTGCATATCAGTTTTTACTTTATGCCATTGTAAATGTTGACTGTGTAGAAATTTGAATTAAATGTATCTTGACTCTGGAATATAAACTAAAATTTGTTACAGGAATTAAGTTCTTACTGTCACCTTCCTTGCTCGTCTTTTGTCTCTCTCGGTTTAAAAATGGAGTGCGCAGTGCACGGAGGAAAAAAATAGTAATTCTTTGAATTAGAGTAACTCAAACTCACACTTGCATAGTAAATTATAAAGTAGTGAGGTTGATTTCCATGAGATGCTAAGAGACTTAGGGTGGTAAAGCAGGTTCGTGATGGTGGTATTCAAACATCAGGGAGGATCGTAGAAATTGTTAGTGTCCATTTCCTCATTTAAGGAATGAGTTAGGAGACTAAGATTCAAGCAGTTAAAGTGTAGATAATAATAGTAAAAAAACGAAGTTGTCAAGTACCTGTTGTGCATTTTAAGACAACTTTTGAGATGATGGATGTATAAGAAACGATTCTTACAAAGTTTCTAATTGGAGATAGTAAAAAGGAAGAGATTGAAGAGGTAGCCTTGAAGAAAGTATTTCCATATTTTAAATAGTTGTCTAGTTTTCATGCTACTACAATGTTTATGAACAATTTGAAAAATTGAAAATATCACAGTGAATAGTTGGAAAACAATGGTAAAGTCCACTGGTTCTGAAACTCAATGTAGTTTATATTTTGTGAATAAAATTACCTTTATTTCTGCACAAGGCTGGTATGTTTTGAAGCACAGATATACGTTTGGAGAAAGGAATATAGTCTGTTAACCTTTCTAACACCTGTTGCTTTCAAACGGATTGGTAACTACTTTCTGAAAGGGTTGGTACATCACAAAATCTTACTAATGTTTCAAGCTTCTGTTAAGGCAGCATTCTTTTACCATATGGTTTGTAGAAAGTGGATTAACATACTTGAGAAATGAGAATCGTGGTGCTGAAAAGGATTTAAGTAAATGTTGGCATCTTATTTAAGTGTAAAATAATACACTGGGGCAGAGAGAGAAGATTTAGTTAGTAAGTAAACATAGACATACGTTTGCTATTGCGTTGGATAAAGTCTCTGTTTCACTTTATCAAAACTAGTCCTTTTTTTCCTGCCTTTTTACATAATCACTTTAATTTATTGCTTAATAATGATTAATTGAGGCCTAAAATTTTAACTATAAAATAAAACAAAAACTATTTTAATGATGTAAAAATTGAAAACAGAGGAGTTAGACCACAACTGTTCAGTGCTGCTTTATGATTATTTTCTCAAATTATTGGGCAAGTTCAGCTTTCTTGCTTCTTTAACTGCCACATTACATTTTGCCTTGAAGCCATCCATTTTGCAGATATTAAATTTCTTTTGAGTACTATTTTTATACACTAAGCATCACTATACCTCTAGATCTTGATAGCATTACTACGGGAGGAGAAAGAAGCTTTGTGTTAGTAATTACCTAACATTGTCAGAAGCTGACTGCAGGCCTCTTTCTAGTGATAACAGAATAACTGCATAATGTAGCTTTATAGCACATGATTAATAGAAAATAATTACACATCCTACAAAGGGATGCAATATTTCTTATAAATTGACTAGAATGGTTTCCTGTAGATTAAAGGACTCTTCATTATTTTATCAGTCCTCCTGAGGTACAGTCACTTGCCTATGTTAGCATTTCAGTTGATGTTAAGAGCCGAGTAGGGTGAAGAATACCAGATGGCAGACCTTGTACCTGAGATCTCGTGTGCCATCAAGATGACATGATGCTTCCTAACCTTTCAGAGATTTAGATGGCAGCCTGGTTTGACTTTGGTCTCTTTATTTTTTGTTTATTAACAAGATAAGGTGTGAGCGTTGTTTTTTTTTTTTTTAATGAGCCACCCGTGACTTTTAGACCAATACTACAATTAGTATGTGGACAGCGAGACAACATTGTGTGGATTGCATTATTTTCCAGTGTAAGTAATATATCATTGATAATCACATTTGTTTGGGGGCAGCAAACAGGGAAGGCAAAGGAAGGCAGATTTTCTTCCTCCAAAGGAAAGTGTGTATGCTATTGAATCTTCAGGCTGGAGTTTAGAATACCGTACTCCAAGATGCATCTTCATTCCAATTTATAGGCTGCAAATGGTTTAATGGGGATTCATGTTGCTCAGGAGGCTCATACAGAAGATAGTAATGATAAAAGTAAAAGCTTCTGTGTTTGCAGTCTTGCTGACATACTCTAATGGCTGCAGTGTAAATCCATAAATTTGCCTACTAGATTTTTACCTCACTATGTTTTATCTTACCTCTTAATTCCACGCAGGAGTGCTATATGGAATTCTTTACAAATGTAAAGTAATAAACATTCTGGTTTTTTATTTTTACTGTTTTCTGATTTAAACCTGTTATATTTTAGAGTACTTTCATGAGGTGTGTATTTCATATGCCTTTCAATTATTTTAAATTAATTCAGTGAAACATGTAAGATTATTTTAGCCTAAAACTTAATTTTTTCCTAGAATGTTACTTTTAAGGGATTTGTTTACAGCTGAATAAACTCCTCTGCTGTTTATTACTGTACTTTCTGTTTAATGAATCTTCTCAGTTGCCGTCATGCAAATTTCTCTTGTGTGAGGTACGTCATTGGTCCTTTGTTGAAGTGATTTGTTGGAAATCAATTTCTTAAATTTGGATGTGAATGAGCTTTTTGAGAACAATAATATGCCCTTAATTTAGAGTGTACATTATAATTTCAAAACAGAATATTATAAAGTAATATGAACTTTCTGGTTTGTAACTTGAATCTAAACATTGAAACCCAGATGGCAGGCTCTTCTCTGAAAGCAGGTTTGGGTCATAATACGCCCTCTCACTAAATGTATTCTGTTTTTCTAGCCTTTGGGGGCCTAGTTCCTTTACTCTTTCCAAATAATCAGCTGAATAAAATCTTAGATGGGCATTGGATAAGAGCTTTCACACTTAGACTTACTTTGTTAAGTATCCATTTTGAAATCTTACACTGTGGGCCTTTGGCCTCTGCAAGGTGAAATACATTTGTTTTGTTAAGCATTAGGCTCTAATTGTATTCATTGCCTTAAAAAATTGAAAAGGGCAGTTTTATTAGGTACCTATTAGGATATAATGGTTACTAATCATAGCTTTCAGTAAGTTGGTATTTTCTTCTGACAAATATATTCTACATAGATTATAGTCATCTTCACTGAGTTCTGGGCATCAGACTATTTTCGTTGCTTAGAGAATTTTGTCCACTAAGTTCACACTATCAGGAAACTTTTAAAATCTCGAGTCTACTGCCTCGAAAGCCAGAGCTGTGCCCTCATTAGACTCAGGCCTTTCTCCACCACCCCCGAGTTCCTTCCATCTTATTCTTACGAAAAACTTAATTCTGATACATCCCATTGTTTAAAAAAGTACTTATAGATTTTAATCTTGTAATCTCTCTGTTGATAGACTACATATCAATACACACCTGGGAATGTTGCTACATTTGTATGGAAAAATTGTATTATTTTCCTTTCTGATGGTCAATAGCATGGTTAGTCATCAATACAAATGTTAAATCTGTACTGGTATTAACATTCCCTCCCCACATGTAACTCGATGTGCATATGCACATTTATCTGTGACTCAGATGTTGGAAATCATAGCCTATTGAATTACTTTGGGGATTGATTTTAAAAATTTATCTTATATGAAAAATTAAATTTGGGTCCTACAGTGCTTTTTCAGAGTATTGCTTTTGGGAGATATTATTCTTGAAACTTGTAATTCATTTTACTTTGTTTGTATCTCACTAAACATAAATAAATTTGAGATAAAAATACATTAGTCAATCTGGCAGACAAATGAGACCAGGTACAGTGTTCACTATGCCTAGAGCAGTGGTGTGTCTGTCAGTGGAGCAAAGGGAAGAAAAGGAGGCACAGGATTAGCTCACACTGCAAAATAAACTCAAAAGTGACTCATCAATCAGTCTTTTTTTTACAGCCAGATTAATATTTTGCCTTTATAATTTGAGATACTTTTATTTCCTATTGATCTTCCCCCTTAAGGGTGAATCTAATACCACCTTTAAATTCCTTCCATTCATCCTTTACCTAATGTAGTTTGTGATCAATCCAGAGGAACGATAAATGCCTTTGGGAAGCTTTTGAAAAGGAGCCCTTCTGTGAATTATTTTGGAAAGCCAGTTGGGGGAAGCATTAGTAGTGTTTCCTTATTCTCTAATTTATCTGTTTAAAACGTCTATACTCAGTTTTAGATTTTCCTAAGAAGGGGCATACCTCTACATCCTAAATCATTTTCGGTCATATGAGTTTAACTAGGAATTAAGTAGTTTATTGTGAAAAAAAAAAAAAAAAAAGTCTATCCTTGCTAGATGAAAAGCTCCTTGAAGGCAAAGATAGTATCCTAAGGATCCTCGCTATGACCTCGGAGCCTCTAACACTGGTTTTTGCACGTTAAAAGGTGTCCCCCAGGCTCTGTCTCTGTGTGTGTGTGTGTGTGTGTGTGTGTGTGTGTGTAAGAGAGAGAGATGGGGGAGAGAGAAGGGAAAGGGGCCCAGAGAGCGGACTTCCTTATGTAGTTTCATTTGCTAGGTTTCTATCCTAAGTGACTGTTTCTGTGTTCTACACTGTGAAATAAACAGGCTTTGTCTTATACATTAATTTAAACCTTTGCCTAACAGCATTTTTAAAGTGTTCAGAAACAAAAAAAGATTAAAATGTTTCAATTTGCAGCTCAAGCTCCTATAACTTTATAAAAAGAAATAACATTTCTAAGAAGTTGCGTACAAACAACATTGTACTTACACCCAGTCTGAAGGTTAATACTGCATATTGTTTTCAATTAGGAATACAATAGATATGGCTGGTGGGTAGGAGAAATGAAGGGAGCCATTGGCTTGGTGCCGAAAGCCTACATAATGGAGATGTATGATATTTGAGAGTCCTGGGTAAGTACATTTTAATCCAATATTCTGTAATAGCTCATATGTTCTCTTGGTCTCTGCGTTATGAGTCTTTGCCTTTTTAAAAGTCTTTGTAGTTTTCTGATAGCACAAAGATTATGCTCCCAAATCATCTTCTTCTTTAAAAAACAAAATCTAGTTTAGTTTTAAAAATAACTTCATAGAATTTACTTTGGAAATAGATTATTAAGAGAAAATCCCTTTGATAATAACCAGCTGTTTTCCCAAACCTCCTCCTCTTTAGTAAAATACCACTTTTATGGCCTTTCTGAGGAGCTGAATTGACAAAATATTGAGTAAACATTCATTTTCTTCCTTGGCTAAAAATGTAACATTTTTCTAAGCAGGGAAAATCAACATTTTGCCTGAAGAAAAAAATTAAAATGCAACTTTCCCTTTCTGCCTGCAGAAAAGGAAGATTCCTCTGCTAGTGTGCAAATGCTTTGGATTGAGAATCATCGTGAAAGCATGAGTGACAGCTCATAACCTTTCTTTGTTTTGTTGAGCATCGTTTGTCTTTGTTGTTTTATGCATTCATTATAATATTCCTCTGATGTGAGATTAAATGAAGGATATTAATGTAAATTAGATGCAAGCAGTAAAGTTATACCTGTTGCTGTTTTTCAAGGAAATAATCATAGGTTTATTTACTCATTTGATTTGTGTGAAAAATTCAGCACTATTTTATCTGTATCACATAATCATTGCTACTTCTAGTAAGAGTTGTAATTTCTCTTAATACTGGATATCAATTATTTTTTAGAATGTAATATATAATTTGATAAAAATTTCAACTGAATGTATCATGAAAGTTTTTGGTAGATGCTATCTAAAGAATGTAGCTTTGTTAAAACTTTGTAGATGAGTTATCTTAGTATTTATTTTTCAAACAATAGTAGTATGTTTTCATGAAAGAATTTTTACTGATTGGTGAATTTACTTTATGTTAAATATAGCCACAAGAAAGAAAAACGATAGAATTGCAAATGGGGAGTATGCTGTCACCCTCTGCAACACATGTGAAGACCAGAACCATGGTTTGTGCAAAGCCCTTTACCAATAATAAATACGCCGGTTATATAATGGGCTTGCCAACATTTTCTACTGTAGTTTTCTTTAAATTTAATGAAACAAAAATTTTGTGAGAGGTCCCATTCTGCCACTAGTGTAATGGCATAAAGAATCTCAATGGGGCTTCCCTGGTGGCTCAGTGGTTGAGAGTCTGCCTGCCGATGCAGGGGATGCGGGTTCATGCCCCAGTCTGGGAAGATCCCACATGCCGCGGAGCGGCTGGGCCCGTGAGCCATGGCCACTGAGCCTGCGCGTCCGGAGCCTGTGCTCCGCAACGGGAGAGGCCACAACAGTGAGAGGCCCGCGTACCGCAAAAAAAAAAAAAAAAAAAAAAGAATCTCAATGTATTCTCAAAGTCAGAAGGCATAACTGGGTACTCTTACCCTGCGTGATTGTTACTGTGGTATTAAAGTCCCACCACAAAACATGAAAGTCCAGATTTGGGCCCGCTCTGCACCTCTGAAAGCAATGAGAAGAGAAGGAAGGCTCAGAGAGGAGGGTGTAGAAATCCGGTGGGAATGTGTACCCAGGTACAGGTGAATGGAAGTGTAGTGTTAGTCTGACACTGGAGGCGTACGTTGTACTCCAGAGCAAGATTTGTGGAGTTATATTATTACTTTTTCATGTATGTTTGAAATCAAAGGTATTTTAAATGTCTACAAGGTACCACTATGGTATATATATCAAAATATACTGCTGATTGGATAATTAATTTCAAGTAAATATAATCTGCTAATACTGAATCCTTGATTAGGAGGTACTACTTTTGTTGAACTTTTCAGATCTTTGCTTTAAAGATAAAGATTCTAACCATGCAAATGAGCCGATAATGTTTAAAAACCTCCATTATTAATAAAAACTATCTACAAGCAATATTTCAGAGTTTATGTTTTACTGTTATCCCCTCTGCACTGTGATTATCAGATTTCACATGTGAAAAATATATATTAATTTGGGGGATTGTGGGTGAATTCTAGTTTATATAGATTAGACCATGTCAAGTTAAAGCTTTCAGAAATTAATTTATGCACTTGTTAATCTTTTCCTAATATAGAGCCATTGGGATAGATTGAAATCATCTTGGCAGAAGTGAGACAACTGGAGATGAATTTAGTGGATTGGTTTTCAAAGCCTGAGAGATTGAAAAGTGAAAGCAGTTGTGGGTTCCACTGAAAATGTAGACTTCCTTGTGGGCACAGATTTTGTGCTTCTGGCCTAAATGAAGATTTTAGTCTTGGGCCAGTAGATGGCAGCAGCTTTTCATTGCATAGAAACCCACTTGGAAACCCCTCCTCCACTCAGGCACAGACTCACTCCAAACGTAAAGTATTTAGAAGATTATTGCCTGTTTTTACAGTTAATCCAGGAGAGGGAGTCCTTTGCCAACTGATGCCAGATAGTCTCTGGAATGGTGACAGTACAGAAAAAAAGTGTTAACTTTTGTCCAGAGCTCCTCTGGCCTTTGTTCTTTTTCACCTGAATGAATATAGGTGGGAGATGAGAAAGGAAACAAAAAATTTTTAATTGGACTGATAGGAAAAACAATCATTACTTTCAACTCGTGACTACTTTGTATCCATTTGGTGAAATCATCTGTATACTAGGAGGCATTGAAAGTTTTCTTTACACCCTTGACAATATATCACACACTCTTCAAGATCATCATAATAATCATTAATGTGAATTTAAACAACATGGCTTGTTAGAAAATATGCTAATTGCTATGTTCTCATTATGTTTGCTTAGCTTTTATTTGTTTTTCTATGAACAGAGAGCTAATTTTTTTCAAAGGTGATTGTAAGTCATATTTTACATAGCGTTTTGCTTGGTTATTTGCTCTGTACTGGATTTGTACTCTATTGCCATTAGATGTTACAATAATGTTCCACTCTGCAAATTTTTAAGGTTCAAATAAAGTTTAATTGTTTGCAAACTGTTATGATGCTAATAATTCAACAGCCTGCTGTGTTACTAATGAAATTACTTTGTTATGATTAATTTGGAAAATAGTGTGTTTATTGTAGTAATTAAGCACAACAAGGTGAAGTAAATGATTCTAATGCCATCTGCCCTCCAAACCGAATGAAGAAATGAAATAGGGCTGTCATCTGAATGTATTCGAAGAAGTAAGGATAATACAAATTACTTCATTGCTATAGGATTTACACTCAACCACAGCTCACTCCATTCTGTTTTTGCCACTTGGTTGTCTATGACAGTTTCTTTTATGAAAAAGAATGTTGTTTAGCCTAGCAATTATTTTGAATACTTTATATTATTTTAAGTAGATTATTTTTATCTTGTGCTAATTTAATTACAGATGATTATATAAAGTATTATGGGATCCTAGAAAATCACTGTTCAACCATCTGTAGGTACAATCTCTGTATGTGGAGGTTTTTTGCTATTACTGTTGAATATAGCCTTTCACAGAGAGTAGAGATTCCATTCAGTTGTTTCTAAAATGTTTCTACTCAAGACTCTCTCTTAGTTCTTATGATTCCACTTTTCCTATAATTTCTCCAGTCTAACCTATTGCTACTCACTTCATAGAGTCCGGTACCCCCCAGGGTCATAATTAAAAACAGAACCCAGAGCTGAGCGATATATTAGAGATCCAGATTTGTAGTTCGGCCACTATAAGAAAACTTACCCTAACATACATGTAGTTGAAAATCTTGAACTTCGTCAGTGAGACTGAGTAAAGCATTGTGAGAATTTTTAAATCAAGCAAAGTACGTCTATATTTCAGATGAATCAATGTTTATATTTCAATTGTTGAATGGAATTGTAAACTGTATAGAGGTCACTTTTACTTCTTTTGAGTTCAGTAAACTCAAGTATATTGAAAAGCAGTCCATATGGTAAAGAAAGAGATGGTGGAGATTAAAACATGATCATACCACAGAGAACACCGATCCACTCAGAGCTTGAAGGAATAAAATTAATATGTAACATAAAAATATTTGTTAAAATGGCGTAGTTTGTTAGTAAAATCCTGAGTATTCTGAAATTCAGAGAAACAAATAAGTAGTATATTATTAAAGTATCTTTCTACAAACCTAACCTACACTCAAATGCATAACTTAAACCATTGATCCTCTGGATTGGGAACAAGAAATTTCTGGACATCCTCAGCTTCCGCCATATTACCATCCACTGCCTTGTAGTTGAATTCTTCTGGAATATTTGTTAGAACCTCTAATAGTGTAACATCTTGCTTGTGATGAGGTAAATACTTACAGAGTTATTTTATTTGTAATTTTGTAACATGGAATGCCATTTCATTAATGTTATTTTCCAGGGGCTTTTTCTTGTTTTCCTTAGCAGAATCTGCTCTATCACTGCTTGATCAGAAACATGATTTATTGCCAGCATGGTACTTCAGAGCATATGGTGTGTATCCAGTAAATATTTATTAATTAACTGATGTGGCATCCTACAGTATCTGAGATTTAAGAAGAAAAGAGTTTGACTTCTCTATACCTGGTAGAGAAAATCCCTTTATCATTTAGTTCATCAGCTTTCTGACTGACAGTGTTCTCTTATTCAAAAAAAAAAAAAAAAATCAGTCCACTTTACCGAGTCTTTAAAAGCAGTTTCATCGTCTTCATAATACCATCAACAAGTGGATTGGATTGTTGGTAACAGAATTGAGTGAGATTGTGAATAACAGGAAAGTTGAATGTGGCAGCCAGTCTTTAGATGTTTCCTCCCTTCCTTTCCTGAGTGCAGTGTTGTCACTCTTTCAGAGAAGTCAAAGGTGACTCAGGCAGCTTGTGGCAAGTGATCTAGTTATACTTCCAGTACATCCCAAATCACTGTTGTCCTGCGTTCCACCTGGGCAATTGACAGAGAAGCCTTCTGATCTTGGAAGCATTCTAGCTGTCGCCTTGGATGGATCAAAAAGAAATATCTGAAAGTGGAAAGTTTCACAGTTGTTGCTAAATCCAACCATAATTCAATTTTTGTCTTTTTTAAAACTTTCATTTCCTATTTCTTTAAAGTTGTATGGTTATATTAACTTGAGTGCTTTGAGTCCCAAGATGAAAGGAACCATAAGTGCAGAAAGTAGCTGTAGTCATACCAGTGTTCAGCTTAGGTCTGTAAGGTTGGGAAAGGGGCTGGAGGTTGAGCAGTCTTGTGAATATGTGCAAAGGTGTGAAAATAGAAATTGCCCCAAAAGCCCATCTCATAAGTGTCTTTCTTAATGTTGGAACCTTGGAAAGTGTTTCCTCAGGTTTCTCTCTTTCTGTTTTCACTGTTTTCTTTTTTAACATCCGTTACTCAAAGAGGTAATACAGAACAGCACTTGTCTGTTTTCTGTTTATTGGCCTCAACTTTGTAATATAAAAATATCACTCCTGCTGGAGTAAAAGCAGGTGCCATTTTGTGGCTTGAGCAGCAGTTCAGCTCTATTTTTGAGGAAAGTGTCACACAGTTACTCTCAAAGGAGAAAATTAATGCCCCCAATGTAATGCCAATTAAAAGTGACTGCTTTAGGGGCTTCCCTGGTGGCGCAGTGGTTGGGATTCCGCCTGCCGATGCAGGGGACACGGGTTCGTGCCCCGGTCCGGGAGGATCCCACGTGCCATGGAGCGGCTGGGCCCGTGGGCCATGGCCACTGAGCCTGCGCGTCCGGAGCCTGTGCTCTGCAGCGGGAGAGGCCGCAACAGTGAGAGGCCCGCGTACAGCAAAAACAAAACAAAACAAAACAAAAAAAAGTGACTGCTTTAGAGGAGGAGAAAATTCCACAAATAAGCAGATTCCCATATGCTGTCTCCCCTTCCCAGCTCCCATGGGAGATCATTTAGAAAACCTTGTGTTCTTTCACTGTCATGTCAAAATGATAACAATTTAAGATAGTAATAGCAATAACTAATATTAACCGAGTGTTTACTACTTGTTATGCTGTGTACTTTTCATTCAGTCCTTCTACAACCCTATAATAAGGTAAGTTCTGTTGTTTATTCCCATTTTCCTGATTAGGAAACTGAGGTTAAATAATTTGTCCCGAGGTCTAGGAGTAATGTTACCCAGCCTCCCTTCCTTGAATTCAGTACCATTTTGCTTTCCAGTACTGTAACAAATTCAGACCAAGTACTTAATTCTAATCTTTGCATATAGTAGGCACTCAATAAAAGCTTATTGACCACTGATGATGACACCATTCTTATAAAATAGTCTGGAGCCTGTGAAAAGAATAGCTCAAGAATTGGCACTGGGACAGCCGGAATTTGCCTCTTGTAGTCGTAAGGCAGACCACGGTGACTGTCAAATCCAAAGCAGCTAATACACAACGGAGAAGGAACTTTGATGCTGAAACATTTCTCTCTGTGAACTTCCACTCTGGCTGAAAATAGAAAGTCAGTCAAGGCAGCAGAGAGTCGAGAGAGGACACGGTGCCAAAGGGCCCCTTTCTGAACAACGTTTTCTATTCTTTCGATCTCCTCAAGCCCAAGGGCACTGACCAGGCAAGGAAGTCTTGGAGAGGACTTCAAAGCTGGCTGCTTCTGTCTCAAAGAGTTTTCTTTTTTTTTTTTTTCAATTGCTTTTTTTGGGGTGGTATCTAAATGGATAGGTTTAAAAAAAAAACCAGTTTAAAAGAGTATTTTTAAATTGTCGGCCCTTTACAATCAGTGAGCAAACTTCAGTATAAAACTTAACGTAATTTTGTAACTGAGTGATGGCAATGTCTGACCTAAAACTTTTTTTGCTTGTTGAGATAAGAATTTGTTTAAGGAGAACCTTTATTGTAATATCTGGCCCCTGAGTATGAGGTCTTATTCCTTGGGCATCTACAATGGTGCCTTGTACAAGTCTCCTTAACATGAAAGTCTTCTGTTGTGTTTCTTGAACAAAAAAAATTTTTCAAGTTTTGTACCTCAGTGGTTGGAGGCTGGTAGGGGTCAGGGGTGGAGGGAACAGAAGATAAGTAAGAACTAACATTCATTAGGGAGCTCTGGAATTTAGCCAGAGGGGGGGTAAGATTGGGCCCTCTCATGGTCTAAAGTACACCCTGAAGTGTTGGCCATGTTATAGCCCAGAAGTAGAAGGTGCACTGAGGGTCAGTTTCCAAGGAGCATTTCATTCTGTAGAGTAGGTTTCCATGCCTGGCACTCAGAATATCATGCTTCTAGAGGACAGGGAGTGAATGACTTCACATTGTCTGGATCTTCAGCTGCCCACCAAGTAGATTTCATTGGTGTAAATAACCTGTCCCATCCAGATGGATACACAACTTATTCCTAATTCCCTGGTCAAGCACTTGTGGTCTGTGGAGTCTCAGTCACGCCCTCTTCCATCACCTTCCACCACTTTCCCCCTTCTCCAGCTTTCCCAAGGAGTTAAGTCATATGAGGCATGAGACAGATAATTCTTATCCCTCTACGAAGTTATGGATATCAGTTGTGGTCTCTGTTTTCTGTGAACCCAGCAAAAGCAAGGTATATAACAATGTGTTTATCCCCTTACATGCACCCTGAATTGGAAAACTGAAAGAGCTATCTTGTGAGTGTGCGTCGATATCTATCTGTTGCTTTGCTTCAGTCGGTCAGCATATTTGCTTTATTCTTTATTATCTCAGGGCTTGCTATTTCTCTTCCTATCTAATTAAATGATTCCATTTTGAATAATTACATTTAAGTGCCAACAGTGTGCTAGGGGCATTTCAAACACAGAATTGAACACAGTCTTTCCCAAGCCGATTCATGGGCTAAGTGAAATAGACAAGACACAAACTCAGGAAAGGAACAGCCCCAGGTAGCCTCCCCTTTGTGCGATTCTTAGCAAGTTCAATCACTAGCAGTGTCCCAAGACATAAAATGTTCTCTGATTTTGTTACATCTGAACCTAGGAAACAAACCGGGGATCCTTTCTCATATATGGGTCTTTTAATGTGCAGAGGGGAAGGCAGGTGCAAGCGTTTCAGTGTTGGTTCAGATGAAAAGACTGAGTTTTAGAAAATTTCTGAAATGCTTGTAGCTACTGAATTGTGAGGGGAACCAAAGAGCTGTGTGTGTAATGTGAACATCTTTCTACAGAGTTGCTGCCAATTATGGTAAAACATAATTCTGGAAGCTGGAGGACCCCTATCCCTTTAGGAAACTGGGAACAGAGCTGTACCAGTGGTGTTCAGCTGAGAGTAGGCAGTAGGAAGCCCACTGGAATTGGAGTCAATCAAAATTCTAGTTTTGGTTCTTGAATGCATTGTGCCCTAGAATAAGTTTCCTCGCCTGCAAAATACCAGTAGCCTTGTTCTCTCTACCTCACAGGGTGTAGTTATGCTTCAGTGAGATTATATTTGAAGGAGCCTTAAAAACCCAATAACTGTAAATATGGCTTTTCTGCATTGGAGGATATGAGAACTGAAATGAAACGTGGGTCAAAATAAAAATTTCTCGTTCACACCAGAAGCAAGCGAGGGAAAATTTTTTTAATGTTCAGCACTAGCTGTAATGCTGCTTGGAGTAATGTTAGTAAGCTGTTGGTTTTGTTATTTTCTAATGAGAATTAATGTCCGACATCCTAGAGGAGTTTGGGATTAAATTCCTCTATAATCCTGAGTACATTTTTGAATCAAGCCATTGGTTTCCAAGCTGTGGTCACTTTCTGTTAATGGAGGTTTCAACAGCAGAGATGTTACATCTGTCCGTAAATTTTCAAAATAAACCTTTGGTATTTTAAAACCATCCATCGAATAGTAGGCTTTAAGTAAGTGTTGTTTGTAGTTGGTTGGACTTAGCAGAGAATTTTTTTTTAACAGACACCTTAAGGAAAACGTTTGTACAGGTTCCCTTCGACCACTATCTGCTCCCTCTATGAACTGTTTCTTCCAGATGGGTATCTGTGATTGTTTGCATGTGAATACACACTTGGTAGTTAAACATTTTCTTCAGATGCATATCTAAGAATGAGACAATTCTATTTGATCGAATTAGCCTTGTGATTTAGCACTAATCTCCGTTTGTAGTTTGTGAAAATACAGGACTTCGAAATAAGGGCAAACAGAACCTCATTAGGTGTAACCTTAATGCTTTAATGTTATAACTTGAGGCAAAGCTAATAAAAAATGCAAAGCACTCTTAAATAATTTAAATTATCTAAAAAAATTGAGCATATTCCTTCAAATAATAATGGCTTTCATGATCTGATTTTTTAAAAATTCATTTCTCATGTCTTGAATTACTTAGAAGTGTGGATATCAGAGTAAGTTTGAGTTTATTTAAGATGATTAAATATATTTGTTATCATACAGTGTCATGGAAGATTCCACTATTTAGCCTAGCAATTATCATACGTAATGTTATGTTGTATATAATTTCAGTAACGTATTTGATAATGTCATTATGATATGATGGTATAGAGTTAATTTTTAGCACTTCTCTTTAAAATAGTGCTCTGTGATGTGAGTCCTTGATTATTTTGAGCCATTAATCAATTTCCATCAACTTAAAAACATAGTCATATTGTATACCTGTTATTATTTGTTTTCTAAAATAAAAGTTTCTCTTACCATCTTAAACTTTACTAGAAAATTATTGCTTTCATAATGTATTTTCATTGCTGTACTCTTTTGGTAAAGGAAAGCAGTAGTTGGGAATACAGTACACTGTGGTAACCGATTAAAGATCAAGACGGGGAAATCCTCTCTTCCCCCTCTTCCTAAAGGATAGGAGAGAATTTTGAGTTCTAAACATACCATCCTTTGCTTCCTCTGGTGCTGTGGTTTATAGCAATAAATACTCTATATTGATTACTACTTAATTCTAATGGAGGTATACTAAGGCTGGAAACACATTATAGCTTAGCATTTAGTACCTTAAATTTTAAACAGTTTTTAAATTTTAAAAATTGATATAATTGCCCCGAATATGCTTCTATTATTGGATCCATATCATGCTATAAAAAATATTCTCCTTTCATATCTTTTCTAAAGATTATTTTGTTCACAATGTATTTTTCCTGGCACTTCACTGCTATTTTTATGTAACTGAAAATCTGTCATTTCCATTTTAGCTCAGTTTGGAAATATGAAAAACGTATCAGAGCAACACATTAAAGATTAGTATGGAAGGACAAAAAATAAGTGGAAGAGAGCCACGTAGAGATTTTAAATTTAGTCAAATTATTCAAGTGTGCAATTTTAATCCATTAATCTGGTTTGAGACTGCTTAAGAGATATATTTTCTCTCTAAACGAGGTTTTTCTCTTTCAGAACATATTGAGAAGTCTCTCATCTAAAACAAATACTAGTTTTTTTAATTTTGTCTTTTTGTTTTTTGAGAGTCTTTTTTGGAGTGAAGCAAGAGCCTCCCTAATATTCTGCTATAATTTATTCTTGGTCAAAAACAGATTGCCATTTACACACTAGATATTAAAAGCTAGTTACAGTCATTAAAGGTGGTCTAATGCGGTGTAGTAAGAGATTCAATAGAAGATTTATTTTTAAGCTATTTTGGGGTCATGAGGGAAGTTGTTTTCCTCATGAAGGGAATTCTGTATTTTACTTCATTATTTGTAGTTTTTTTTTTTTCTCTTGGTAAATATAAAACAGAGAAGGGGAGAATGGGAGCTGGTTGTTTCTTTGAATCCTAATACAGTATGTCTTCTTAATGAACTTGCTGCAGTGTCCAGAAAACAGCTCCCTGCAAATAAACATGCTAGAAGTGATTTAGCCACAATGTCCAGACTGTGTAAACATCTAATTATTACAACAAAATTGTCAATACATTTACATTACTGCTCCCTTTTCAAACGTTAACTAACTTCTTCTTTGCTTGATAAAAGAGCATAAATTGTATTTTTATGTGTTGGTGTTTTTGTCTTCATTATACTTCTTGCCGCACTCTAGACAAAAGACCTCAAGCCTTAATGCCCTGTGTTATTCCTGGCTGCAGAAGACTCCTACAGTTGTTTATTAATGTGATGTGCTGTGTTTCCTTTCACAGGGAGATGGCCTCGGAGCCTTCACAATCTGATCTTTAGTCACGGCATTAAAAAAAAGAAAAAGCCATAAAGCCCGTATGGTAGTCACTGCAACTTTGAGACACAAAGAATTAAGCCCTCTTATAATCCACTATTAGAGTGGGAATTTAAGTTACATTAGAAGCAAAAGATAAAATGGTAAAATGCAATAATTTCCTTTAACAAAGATCATGTCCAGTTTTCAGAATTATGATATCATGTTGAACATAATTGTGGAAGCACCCCTCACGCTGTATTTCTTATATAACTGGTACATTAACATTAGAAAAGCAGAGTGATATTGAATTCTAATGAGGTCTGGCCTATATGCTCTGCTAGGAAAAGAATGAGGATCATTCATTTGTATTCTACAAAGCGCTGGGAAATCCACGCGCATCTCTGTGGCTTCAGCGCGTGGTGCTGATCATCTGTTCCTATTCGGGGGCTGGGGGCGGAGGGAGGATTCATTGCTTTGAACAGCGTCTGAGCTGGGGAAAACAGTTAACCACTTTCCTTAGTGGTTGTTTCCTAGTGACTATTTAATATGGTTGCTTTCTTATATGCATTTGCTTTACCTGTTCTCTTCAAGGATCTTAAAAATTGTGATGCATGTGTTGGTGACAACATACCTCTGTAAAACCCAAACAAAGAAATTCAGTAGAGTAAATGTGATTTCACCATCCTTGGTAAACATGTCGGTTTTAAGTAAACAATGAGATGACAGTGAGATATTTGTTCATTTTTTAAAAATCTGAAAAATGCTCCATTTGATCAGATATTGGCTGTTCAGGAAAAACTGCATTCATTTGTGAGTCTTGCTGACATTCAGAGAAAACAGCCCATTTTGGAAAGTTATATTTAGCCAAACCAAGGAATGAAAGATTTTAGCAAATTGCCACGTAAAATGATCTGCACAAAAAGGCATGGGGGAAGTGAGCTAAGGCCTGTGCCAAACAGATGGCACCCCCTGCTGTGTTTTTGATTGAAAAAGAAAGGTAACATTTGCAGCCACGTCAAAGAGACTGTGATCAGCTAAACAAATTGGTCTCCGAAGTACCCCATCGCTGGAGCAAACCCTGCTGCAGGGTACAAGTGAGGCTGTATTTCAAAATAATGCTACGTTTGCGTCTTTCCTAAGTGAGGGGATCGGTCCCCTTTTCATGCAGCAAAGGAAGATGAGGTCTTTGTTGAAGTCGACTGTGGTATTATCTGCAGAATAAGCAGTAGAACTCAGTAGCACAAATGCCTGTTTTCTCTGATCGCCACCAAACGCCTGCAGATGATATTTGCGAAGACCCCAGCAGCTTTCACTTTGTTCCTCACTCTGCTGTGAAAGGTCTCTAGGGTTTGCAGAGAAGAAATAGGTATGTGGCTTACAAAACAACAAAAGCCAAAACCAAAAACCAAGTGGAAACAACCCCAGATCTTCACAAAGGCACCATTGGAAGAGGGGGAGGAGGTGATCAGCAAAAACTCTCCTGTACTGGATTCAATTCCCAAATACAAACATCACAAATGGCAA
>NW_006792921.1:2477672-2502672 GCF_000442215.2 Lipotes vexillifer | reverse complement strand
TTTTTTTACATCATTTGGTAGTTTACAGGAACTATGTTCCTGAATGAGAATTTTTTTTTAGCATTAAATTTATTATTATTTAGGGGACATGAAAACAAGACAATGGTCAACAACAATCACTTTATAGCACTTGTGGAACATTCGAAATCAGTATGTTGAGAAGCTTCCTGTTCCGAGGACTTGGAGTGGTTACTGTACAGTAGATACCGAAGTCACAAAAATTGCAATAACATGATATATCATCCAGAGGAGGTGGTAAAGTTGTCTCTGGCCATGAGCTATTTAAGAGAGAGGTTCTTGCATGCTGTTTTGAGCCCCAAAAAGTGAGTTATGGCATCCTGTGAGAGTCCCTCCTTTCCTGTAAGTCACTGCTTTTGGCAATGGTGGTCTCCTTTACCAAACCCCTGAAGTCATAGCTGGGGCAGGATTCCAACTTCCCTTTTTAGTTTCATCATGTGTGTCTGGGTTCTCTCATTTTTGATGATCGTATTAGGAGACCAGAGGCTAAAACGATGGTGTGTCACTGCTTTGTGGGAAGAGGGTTTGCCCAGTTCAAGAACTCTGTGGTTGAACTGGTATGATTGGGACCAGCACTGTGACTGACTGCCGGGGCAGGAATCTCTTGGCTAAATTGGCACATGTGCTACCACAGCGGCTGTGGAAGGCCATCCAGTACCCCTGGGGCCACCTGCTTCACAGGCCAGTCCACAGATCACCGAACTCAACCAGTAGCCACTTCTGAAAAGAGTCATCAATTCCAAAGGAATCTTTGTGTTTGCATATTTGAAGCCAAGATAATTACTGGTAGTCTCTGCATAACAAATGTAATTTCAATTAGACTCTTTTTCCAAATTAAAAACTATTGCTTGTGTGAAATGAGTATTCCCGGCTTTTTAAAGTGCATTTTTAATGTTTTTATTCTAGGAGCATTAAGAGCATTGAACAAAAGATTGTCCAATTACTATATAATGCTAACAAATATGTCGAATCCTTCACTTCCGTGGCAGCAAGCGAAGCTGTGAAGCAGGACTGTGCGGGATGATTATCACAGAGATTTTTCAACCCCAGGCTAGATGGGATGATATTTGAAAGTGTATGGCTACAGAATAGACCTTTTTGGCTTTAAAGAAAAGTTACAAGGGGTTGGCAAACACTTCTTCATGGCTTAATATCCGTAACATTTAATAATGTGTTTCTTGTGTTGAAATAATGTTGCAACTTCTGCTCACATTTAGGCTATTGAATAAAATTAAAAACATGATATAGCCTTCTGATGGTATATAAAAAAGATTGATCGAACCCCCCGAAAAGTGGCATAGTATATAAGATTATCTTAGTGTCTCAGGCGGATTCCAAAAGGATGGAATTGAATAGAAAAATCAAACCTGCGGTCCTTATTTCCTTGCCTCACTAACTGGTTTCTGTGGCTTTCATAGCCTGGGAACTTATCAGCACTTAGTCTAGCAATTGGGGCTATCACTCTTGTTGATGAAGAGGAGTTTGTTTTTGTTTTTGTTTTTGTTTTGCTGGTATCATGGATAAAAGAGCTTAGGAAAAGTGAATATCCATATGTATTCTCTCCATCTGACATTGTATCGCCAACCTCAGGCTTCTCCAGAGCGTTGCTTCTTTATATCTAGGGAAAAGTAATTAAAAAAATTCCCTGCTGGAAAAAAAAAAAAAAAAAAAAAAAAATTCCCTGCTAAAATGAATCTTGGATGTTCGTTTTCTATTTTCTAAAGGAAGGTTGGCTATTTTGCCCTTGAGCCTTAAGAAATGTTGCTGATTGGCTGTTTGTTATTTTTTAATAGTATATGGCATGTATCCAAGTAAGCATTCCGATGACCTCGACAATAAAACGTGGCTGCAAGGTCTATTGGGGGATGGCAGGCTGCCAGCCATTCATACGTCACTTACAGGTGGCTGTTTCTGACAGGCCAGTGTTAGTTATTGTAAATGAGTGACAGTCCCTATAACTCACCTGTAAGCCTTACCCTGCCGGCCCAGGGCTTCCGAGATCCCCCGGCCCCTTCACCACACGTGCTCGTCCTCCACGAAGACTCACATGCACAGACCCTCCCGGGCATGTTGCTGCCCGCCCCGGCTCATCAGGACTGCGAGCTACCTTGTATGTGATTGACGATAATTAGGTTTCAACTGCCTTCTGATGCAGAAATACACACTATTACAGCATGGCCAATTCTACTCCTGCAATCTTGCCTCTGAAAGGGTATTGATTCACTCTTTCACATTTTTAAAAGGTCATGGCAATAATTCCATCTGAACTGTGCTAAGTGAAAATAGTTTGTAGAAATAATATGGTTGCTTCTTAGTTCCATTGTAATTGAAAGCCACAATGGCTTGTTTTTTTAGTATATTTTAATTACACGTGTCTCCTTGCCCCGTCTTCCCCTGATGAAGTGTTTGTAAAGTTATAAAGCAGGTGGCCCTCTGTGGTAATGTCTTCTGACTTTTTGGCAGAGAGGACTTTTTGTTTTCCTACTGTATAAGGTGAGGCTTAACCAAGCACTGGGTCACACCGCCTTTTTAATTTAAGAATTAAAAACAGGAGACTTGAACCTTTTCCTTGGCACTGTCATCTACCTGCATGCTTTAATAAGATTAGAATATTTTAGCTTTGGTGAGCAGGATGCTAAATTTGCTTACTTTCTGCAAATTTTCATTGTAGCTAAACAGCCTTTTCTGGGTTGACTGAAAAATATTATTCTTGCTACTTATCAGACTATAAGAAAACAAGTTGGCTATGAGAGTGTATATCTCCTGCAATGTACCCACCCTAGCAGGTGACAGGAAACTATGAATGATCTGGCATAAATTACTGGAGTGCTCAGATTGCAGTTTGAGACTTTTTTCTACATCTTCAGCTTTTCCGAGGTAAAAGGGTTTTAAAGTGCTTGAACTGCATGTTTTGGGAAAGCGGGTGATCAGATTTTACACTCTAAGCCACTCTGGATCTCTCTTCCAGTGAGAGGGGGGAAGACAGTCTCAGCTGTTTCTAGTCTCAAAAATGAGCCCGTTATTGTATTTGCAAACTAAGGGGCATAGTCTCATCCGGAGCATGGGGATTTACGCACATAATTACCATTAATGCTAATGGCATTTATGTCTGTACAGCCCCACACATCAAGATGAGAATATATTTCCATGTCTTCATGCTGTGAAAGTCCATTTAATATCATTCATTTTACAACTGATTTTTTAAGATGATGTCCACATTCTGTCATGGCATACAGATGCCTAGTTGAAAGTAAATGTGGGAAATATTGGGAAGGGATGTGACGGCTAACCTTGTTCGTGTTAATGAAATATTGCTAAACTCAAATCCGTTCATACTCTTTAAACACAATGCTCTAGTCGGCTTTGAAACTGCTGGCATACTTTTCATACTGTTATAAATTTATCAGCCTAATGGGACATTGTGTAGATGTTTTCCTTTATAAGTGCTTTAACAGGAGTAGGTATTCCATTGATGCAAAATTCAGCTCAGTGTTTCATTTCTTAAAGATGAGAATCATGCATTTAATGTCTTACCAGAAATTAAGTGGTGGATGGTGCCCTTCATCTCTTCAAGGAAAGAAAATTCACTCCCTGCTGAACCCTGCTCTCTTTTGGCCTCTGGGAACATCCCAAGAGCAGGGCATGGTTTGCAGCTGGAAACATCACTGGTCATTGGAATCTGAGGGGGTTCCATCTCTTCATTTGATTGTCTTTATACCTCAGGCCCAACAGCCTACTGAAAAGCGTCTTCACGTCTATGCTGGCTAAGCAAATTCAGATCCAGGTCTTGACTGATCTCTCCCAGGACTTTGACCATTAAAGGAAAATAATGGATCTATCTCACCTGTCCAATCTCTGAAACCCTTATCTTTGAGCCAACCCAAAGCAAAAGGGTTCCATGCTTAAAGCATAAAAATAAGAAGGGAGGACTTTTTGTTTTCCTACTGTATAAGGTGAGGCTTAACCAAGCACTGGGTCACACCGCCTTTTTAATTTAAGAATTAAAAACAGGAGACTTGAACCTTTTCCTTGGCACTGTCATCTACCTGCATGCTTTAATAAGATTAGAATATTTTAGCTTTGGTGAGCAGGATGCTAAATTTGCTTACTTTCTGCAAATTTTCATTGTAGCTAAACAGCCTTTTCTGGGTTGACTGAAAAATATTATTCTTGCTACTTATCAGACTATAAGAAAACAA
Source organism: Lipotes vexillifer (assembly GCF_000442215.2). NCBI lineage: Eukaryota > Metazoa > Chordata > Mammalia > Artiodactyla > Lipotidae > Lipotes > Lipotes vexillifer. Next base: position 2,498,455 of record NW_006792921.1, on the reverse strand, counting down.
GTTGGCTATGAGAGTGTATATCTCCTGCAATGTACCCACCCTAGCAGGTGACAGGAAACTATGAATGATCTGGCATAAATTACTGGAGTGCTCAGATTGCAGTTTGAGACTTTTTTCTACATCTTCAGCTTTTCCGAGGTAAAAGGGTTTTAAAGTGCTTGAACTGCATGTTTTGGGAAAGCGGGTGATCAGATTTTACACTCTAAGCCACTCTGGATCTCTCTTCCAGTGAGAGGGGGGAAGACAGTCTCAGCTGTTTCTAGTCTCAAAAATGAGCCCGTTATTGTATTTGCAAACTAAGGGGCATAGTCTCATCCGGAGCATGGGGATTTACGCACATAATTACCATTAATGCTAATGGCATTTATGTCTGTACAGCCCCACACATCAAGATGAGAATATATTTCCATGTCTTCATGCTGTGAAAGTCCATTTAATATCATTCATTTTACAACTGATTTTTTAAGATGATGTCCACATTCTGTCATGGCATACAGATGCCTAGTTGAAAGTAAATGTGGGAAATATTGGGAAGGGATGTGACGGCTAACCTTGTTCGTGTTAATGAAATATTGCTAAACTCAAATCCGTTCATACTCTTTAAACACAATGCTCTAGTCGGCTTTGAAACTGCTGGCATACTTTTCATACTGTTATAAATTTATCAGCCTAATGGGACATTGTGTAGATGTTTTCCTTTATAAGTGCTTTAACAGGAGTAGGTATTCCATTGATGCAAAATTCAGCTCAGTGTTTCATTTCTTAAAGATGAGAATCATGCATTTAATGTCTTACCAGAAATTAAGTGGTGGATGGTGCCCTTCATCTCTTCAAGGAAAGAAAATTCACTCCCTGCTGAACCCTGCTCTCTTTTGGCCTCTGGGAACATCCCAAGAGCAGGGCATGGTTTGCAGCTGGAAACATCACTGGTCATTGGAATCTGAGGGGGTTCCATCTCTTCATTTGATTGTCTTTATACCTCAGGCCCAACAGCCTACTGAAAAGCGTCTTCACGTCTATGCTGGCTAAGCAAATTCAGATCCAGGTCTTGACTGATCTCTCCCAGGACTTTGACCATTAAAGGAAAATAATGGATCTATCTCACCTGTCCAATCTCTGAAACCCTTATCTTTGAGCCAACCCAAAGCAAAAGGGTTCCATGCTTAAAGCATAAAAATAAGAAGGGAGGCTTCCCTGGTGGCGCAGTGGTTGAGAGCCCGCCTGCCGATGCAGGGGACACGGGTTCGTGCCCCTGTCCGGGAAGATCCCACGTGCTGCGGAGCGGCTGGGCCCGTGAGCCATGGCCGCTGAGCCTGTGCGTCCGGAGCCTGTGCTCCGCAACAGGAGAGGCCACAACGGTGAGAGGCCCGTGTACTGCAAAAAAAAAAGGGACAGGCATGTGCAGAAGTCCTTCCCGAGAGGGCTCTTTGGGTCTCTTCTTCATAGGTACACAGCCTTCTCTGGGAGAAAGTGAAGGGCTTCACAATAGATCTCAGAAGGCGGCCTGAAAGAGTGAGCTCACTTCTCAGTTGGCCAACCATGCCCAGCTAGGTGACCTCAGGCAAGCCACTGGACCTCTCTGAGCCGGTTTCCTCATCCATAAGATGGAACACGATGAATACCGAGTGTTTTACCAGTGCCATGTTGTATTTGGCTTTTATAAATATTGGGATTATGGTGAATTACAATGAATAACCAGAAGGAAATACTGGGTTCCAAGGGATTATGCAGAGGAGGAGGTGAGAGTCTAGAACACTAGATGCCCTGACACTGTACACTGGTGGATAATATGCAGTCCTAGAGCTTAATGCCCAAGTCCATCCCCTACCTTGACATGTGATTCCTTTGCATTCATCTCGGTGACTTGACTGTTTAACTGCTGCTGTCAGTGGCACTGAAATTGAAGCCCAAGGGGCAGAAGGCGGGGGGTACTTGGTGAGGAAGTTGTCCCAGCAGTAGCATCTTTCCTGGCACCACCAAACTGGCATGTGGGTGTTGCTTTACCTCACCAATCACCGACATTCTCTGGGTTGTTTCCTCTTAAGATCACTATTTCCTCAGTCATACTGATCACAGAACTCTTGTTAGCCCCAAAGACAGTGCCCTCCAAATTCCTCTGATTCTAGGAATGCACTGTTTTCACCCAGTGCCCTAGAGTTGTGCTTTGTGTGCCCATAGCCCCTTCCACTCCACACTTATTACAGGTGATTTTGAAAAGACCATTGTTTCACTTTAGTCATGTGGATCACCTTATTCTCATTTTTAGAAATGAGGCTTCTTTAATATTAATCCAGTGCTTAATTGGGCACCTACTACGGATCAGCATCCGGCAAGGACCTGGGGATAGTGTTGAACGATACACCATCCGTGACCTCTATGACTCGAATAGTTCACATTTGCAGAGGGTTTAACAATTGCAGAGGACATTCACATACCTTTTCTCGCGTGCTTTCTACAACAGTTGGGAAAAGTAAGTCTAGGAGATGATAGTATTATTTCTATTTCAAAGGAAAAATGGAAACAGAAAGAATAGACAGCTTGCTCAGGGTGCCACGGGTTAGTAGGGTTGAGTACTGCCTCCAGGCCATGTCTTCCGACTCCAGACGTCTTGCCATGTGCCTGCTCAGAGCCACAAGTCAAGACCAAGGTATTCCTGGTTAACACTTCTCAGTGTGTTCCCTGTTTCTGAGATGCATCTGACCCTGTGAGTGAAAGAATAACCCGGGGGCCCCAGTAGCTTGGAAGGGCTGGCAAGATGTTTAACCCAAGTCTACGCCTTGCTTGTTGGCTTCATGCCTCCTTCAGGTGCTGAGGCAAGGGCAGCCCATCCACTCTTGAAGTTCCCAAGCTCGCAGTTCTGTACTTTTTGAACTTACACTGTTGAGGAATATCAAGGTCAGAACACCGTTGTAGAACCTTATTCCTCCTAAGTTGCCGCGTTTATATGATACTGTTTTCCGTTAAAGAAGGTTCTCTTTAAAATGAGGTTGAGATACCTAAAGAAATTGCTTCAATCAGCAGCAGGGCTTAATGACTGTTAATGGGAAGTGGAGATAGGATAGTAAGTGTTACTTTGATTAATAAGAGAACTGCAGAGAATTTAAATTGTGCCACTGATGGATTATTTTCTTCAAGCTTGATAAGCATTTCTAATTTGTTCTTAAATTTGGTCAATACTGTTAAAGGCAGCAAAATGAAGTATAATTAATTCTATTACTGCCGCTCACACCAAGTGTTACTAAGAAACAGATTATGATGCAGACGACAGTAGAAGTCCCAGTGTTGACAGTTTGATGCTTTGAATGCCTGTCAGTGCTTGTTAGCCTGAAAGAATGAAGAAAATATTTCTGTACCTTGATTTTGAGATACCTAAAACTGTTTTTGCATCTGTGCAGGGTCCACCAACCTCACACGGGGAATATCAATAAGATGATCAACTGACATTTAAAATGATCCTGCTTAGGAGGTATAGAGAGTAAATAAAAGATTGAGATGTACATCAGTTAAAACGTTAAGAGCTGGATGCTCATTTTGAATTAATCACTAAGAAAATGAGATATTGATTTGATGTTGAAAGAAAGCTTTATATATTTCCTCTTTTTCAAGATTCTGCCCCATATTGTGAACCATGCTTTTCTTTACCTAGCAAAGACAGATAAACAAATAGCACATAATAATTTTAGCAAATAAATAGAAAATTAATTTTATTCAGAACTGTTGATAAGCAGATGGAACTGAGAGAAAGGATATTTTATTTTAGTAGCCAATTTTATTTATCATGAGTGCTGGGGCCTAGGATGGCATGAAATTAGACCTATATCTCCCCTTGTCTTCTGAAAACAGCAGGATGCACCAGTGTTTTCTGAACAGCTTTTTTTTTCTTGACCTCTTTTAAATCTATGCCTGTCTATTTATTTAAGGAGCATAAATCACTTTATAAGTCATGTTAAGAGTCATGTCTGAATGTAGATGGATATACACAAGGTCTTACCTACTGCTTTTCAGCTTCTTAATTCAGTGATTCTCAGCCTTGCCGTTCATCCTCCAGGGCATCTCTGGCTAATTCAAGGAGTGCTTCCAAGCTCTAAAATGAAAATAAATTAATTCCACTTTACTTTTTTTTTTAAAGAAAATATGTAATGTGTCAGTCCTATTTTATGGAATCCACCAAATATCAGCAGGCTGTTACAGCTTCAGAATGACTGGGAATCAGACTCCCCCTGAACATGTGTCCTTCTGTTCACTATTTCTATTTCCAAGTCCGGTGTTTCTTCCAAAGTGTGTACAGCTGCTGGGTGAGTAGTCTTGGATTAATTTAAAACCTAAGTGTGTCGGGCTTAATAGTACAGTTATAAGGTTTCTGTGAAGTTCGAATTCCGTTATTAAAAATGTAAACCTTATCTATTATGAATTGAGGACTAATTCTCTTGTCCAGATGTCCCATAAACATAATTTCTGAAGATGGGAGAATTATAGGAAGTACATTTCAGACCAGAAAGTGAAAGTCAAGACATTCTAGAAGCCGTTGGCTGGAAAGCTTAACTTTGGAGACAGAGCACTATGTCTAGAAAGAGCCAGAGCCAGAAGGCGCCAGAAGCCCAGGCTCTGGAGATGCTTCTGCCACTGCAAAGTGCCAGACACCCTTAGATGAGCCTCTTAATCATTCTCAGACTACGTTCTCTCCTCTGGAAGGTGAAAGTTTGGCGGCCCAACTGGTCTCCCACATCCTTTGACCCTTGTAAATGCTGGTCTTTGAGGAAAGCTCAAGCATGAGATGTTTAAATGATCCTTTTTAAGCCTTTGGCTCAAAATGGTGGTCAGATAGTAGAAATACCCACTGTGCTTCAATCCTGTGATCTCCTAGGGTGGATAACACTCTGCAAATGGAAGGTGGACTCCACACCCACCACGTACCTGTGCTCCTTCCTGGGGGCAGAATGGTGAGTCAGCCTGGCTCATCTGTGCCTTCGAGAAGCTTAAACGCTAGCAGGGAGGCAAGCAGGAAGCAAGGGAATAAACCATTGCCTAAGTGAGATATTCTTTCGATGAGTGCATTGAAGAGACGCAAACCAGGAAATGTCTGCATCAGATGGTGTCAGAGAAGACTCTCTGGCAGGGGGAAACGGAGAGTGAGAAACTAACCCAGGCAGAGGCGGATAAGGGGAAATAGGGAAGGGAGAATTCCAGGCTTGCTTGCCTGAAAGATTAAAGGCAGAAAGAAGCATGGTTCTCTTCTGCATCGTCTCATTGCCTTGTCTGCACTTTTCTTCTCTATTACATACACTTGCAAGGTGTTCTTGTTAATTCAAGAAAAACCAAACAGAGGGCTTCCCTGGTGGCGCAGTGGTTGGGAGTCCGCCCGCCGATGCAGGGGATATGGGTTCGTGCCCCGGTCCAGGAGGATCCCGCATGCCGTGGAGCGGCTGGGCCCGTGGGCCATGGCTGCTGGGCCTGTGCGTTCGGAGCCTGTGCTCTGCAGCGGGAGAGGCTGCGGCGGTGAGAGGCCCGCGTACCGCAAAAAGAGAAAAAAAAAAAAAGAAAGAAAAACCAAGCAGAGAAAACATCGTTTCCATTGTTTTTTACTCAGTCATTCTCACCTCTAGCAACTCAAATAATATTGCCTTTGGTTTTCCAGATTGCTGCCGACAATTCAAGTTTAAAAACCTAGAGTTGGGTTATTTCCATTCACACTGTATCTCTGTGTTTGCCCATAGAATTTGGTACAACTTACGTCTTTAGAATTGCTGTATAATGCTCAGAGGTGTGAAACGCCATTGCGAGTAATGCCTTTCTTCAGTTAATATAGATAAATATTGATGGCGGCGGGGAGCAGTAAAACAAGTCATTAAATTCTCCAGTGCAAGTGTGTCCCACACATGGCTGGAAGCTACAGAAATCACACCAGGCTCCGAGAAAACCACTGCATATAATCAGAGCGCTTGCATGCCCGGCTCCCTCATGCCAAATTGGAAAACAGGGGTGTGTGGCGGAGGCATGGGCACCAACAGGAGAGACCGGGCACGGGGGCTAGAATGGCACTGCTGGTCCATTCTGCCCACGGTGCCTTCTGCTACCACCCTAATGAATTCCTGGGTGAGGCAGAGACCTGTGAAAAATCGCAATCAGCAGCATAAGGGAGCTCTGGTGCTCCGAAAACAAAGAAACTTTAAATCTAAAGTAGTAACACTATAAAACCAGCTAAGGATTTGGAGAATAATAAACCCCTCCTCTGCTGTCATTGGATTGTTTGACAGCAGTGGCTGTGTCCATGCGGAACATGGCCTGGGTCACCTAGGGGAGTGGAGGGACCGGCTGATGGGGCCAGATCACACGGTTGTTGCTTGATTCCTAGGATGAAAAACGAAAGGAACCGTTTCCTCATTTTATAACACTGTCCCCAAGGATGCCAGTCTGCTATAGATTTTGAAGCTCCACAGTGCAGGGTGCCCTTTCTTCAAGGTGTTTTTAATGGGCTCTGGGTTGTCAAAGACTCCGCTCTGATAATGAGGCTGTGAGCCCCGCGTGAGGAGAAAGCTCTGTAATGAGGTAGGAGGACAATTTGTTACAGTGATGCGGTTACTTGGCTATAATATCTTTTTGAGGTTTATTAAATCATATAAAATTTCAATTTACACTGTAATATTCTATAAAAGATGGAGCACACAGAAGTAATAAGTATGACAACATTTCTTTCATTTATGAATCGTACTGTTGATTGTGTTAACACTGCCACATCCAGCAGCAGGATTATTTAGGTCAGGACAGTAATTTTCTATCTCCAGTTTAATTTTGTAAAAGTTAATTACAAATTAGAATAAAATGAATGCAGTTATGGAAGGCAGCAAAATGCTGAGACAGGATGTTATTTGGGGGAAATATTTACTCAGGTTGCCCCTAGTGGAGATCAGTGTTATGGAAACCCTGGACTTCCCGCCTCCATGTCACCCATTTGTTGGAGGAAGAGAAGCTCTGGGGTTGGTCTACTAGGAAATGAACTGTCCTTGGGGGAACTTAGGGAATCGCAGTGCTCATTCTAGTGAAACCGCTTCCTTTCCCAGACAGGTCACAAAGCTTTTCCCTGTCACCCAGCAAGGAGGTGACAGAATGAGGATTAGAATTCCAGTCTCCTGACACCAGGTCAGTCAACTTTCACTTCACTCTAAGGTGGGTGTAGATTTGTTTCTGCCTTAAAAGGTAGGCAGGGGGCTGTGTAGGGGATAGAGGAGGTAGAAAGTTTCTCCAAATCTCACCACAAGCCAATGTGCGCCCTGGGAGTCGGAAAATTGAAATGCAAGTAGCATTTCAAGGGGACCTTCGCAGTCATCTTTTCCTCCCCTGTTGAACCCTTTTTCCGTTTCCTAACAACAAAATTTCTTCAATAGACTTTCTACCAAAGCAACTTAGCCATAGAGCTCGTTACAACCCTGCAGGAGTTGCTCCGGCCAACCCGGCCCCCAAGAGAGAAAGGAGTACCAGAGGCAGAGACTGAGCCAGAAGAGGAGAGGTTTCCCAGGCCCTGGATATGAAACTCCAGTCCTTCATGTCCCTTCCCCACCATTTCCCCATGTGTGCTGTGCTCTGTTCCCCTTGGACTTGGTCAAGGGTGTTTTGCCTCTTGCTGAGAAGGTGGGTGGGCTTAATGGCACCCCGTTTATGTCCTTCCACATTCACCCCACTCTTCCCAATCACATGGTCTCTTCCCCTTCCCATCCTCGCTACCGCACTTCAGCCATTTCGGGGCCCTTTGTGATATCAAGATTGACTTGCTAGGGGAGAGGCTTTTATATTTAGTTTTTAATAGAGCAAAAGTGACTCTAAATTTGTTAATATTCTTTAGGTTACATAGGACAAATTACAGATAAGTGAATCAGTAATGAAATTTGTAATGAGTATTTCTCAAGTATGAAACGTTGGCGCAAGGAAAGTTAATTGTGGGATTTTACAGCCATTATAGTTTATATCGTAAATGCAAAAATGACGAGGGCCATTTAATTACAGTAGGAACACACTAAATTTTTATGGAGTGCCATTTTGTTAAAGAGGTACTTGGAGCATTAAGAGCAGATACCATCCTAACGGTGGGTCCAGGTAGCTTTCGAAACATCAAATAAATATGCTATTGCTACAAAATTGTTCCTTAGATACTGTAATTGACACGATGACTAATGAGATGGGTTTATTCTCACAGCTTCACATACTCAATTTACAGTGTCTGAAAGTTATTTTTTCTGCCATGCACAGACCTGGAAGGAAGCAGAAAAATCCCTCTTGGAAAACACTATCTCTGCTGCTTCTCTAATTAACCTTCAAAAATGCATTTTGAAATATAGAAGTTGGTGCCTGGCGTAGGAATTGGATTGCCTCAGAAAAAAAAAAAAGACCCAAGTGCTAATTTGTTCCTTATTAAGTATCTGACATGTCAAAATTACAGGCAGTTAATGTCTTGGTGCCTTTCAGCAGGGCTGGAGACAGCTTTTCCTGTGGGCCAGGCACAGCAGGTGGCTATGGTACCAGGTAGCCCAGAAACCAGTGCTGTCTCCACTGCACCCCCCCCAGCTCAGGTCTTCCTTTTACTACCCCCCATCCAGCCAGGGTCCTGTGGGCAACAGATTCCCTGATCTTTACGGAAGGAGGACATCTAAGGGGACTGACTTGGAATCATGGAGCATCACCCATCATTGTGGGTTTGGAGGTTGCATCCCCTCCTCACCTGGTCACCCCAGGCCTCAGAGGCTTCCAGAATAGGAAAGGAGAGTTCATAGGAAGGGGAGCCATATTCACTCTGGACCCCTGAACATGTTTCAGATTGTTTTGGAAACCCAGGGTAGAGGTACCCCCATTATTTTGGAAATCTAGGGAGGTTGTCCCTCTCTCCATTGTCCAGTGAAGTCCCTGGGAGGAGGTTCTTCTAGGCAATATTCCTTTTCCTAGTAAAAGCAAAGGAAAGATATATGTGGTCTCCCATGTCTAATCAATGGAGCCAGAATTCAAGAACTGTTGAGCTGGAAAACCTGCATTCAAGACCCTGCTCTGCCACGCAGTAACAACAAAACTTTGCCTGCTCATCTAGGAAGCAAGAAAGTAATAATGATCCCAGTTTCCCGGAGATATTGTAAACATCTGATAATTTAGTGAAGAATTTGTAAATATAAAATCAGGATCTCACACGTTCTTAGCAGCTTTATTCACAGTAGCCAAGGGATAGAGGCAACCCATGTCCACAGATAAACAAAATGTAGTAAATACACACAACAGAATATTATTCATTCTTTAAAAAGGAAGGAATTTCTAACACATGCTACAACATGGATGAACCCAGAGGACATGTTAAGTGAAATAAGCCAGTCACAAAAGGACAAATACTGTGTGATTCCACTTATATGAGGTACCCAGAGTAGTCAAATCCATAGAGGCAGAAAGCAGAATGGTGGTTGCCAGAGGAGAATGGGGAGTTATTGTTTAACAGGTGCAGAGTTTCAGTTTTGCAAGATGAAAAGAGGTCTGGAGATGGAAGTTGGCGTCGGCTTTACAACAGTGCGAATGTACTTAATGCCACAAAACTGTACACTTAAAAGTGGTTAAGGTAGTAAACTTTATGTTATGTATACTTTACCATAGTTATTTATGTGTTTTAGTGTTCCCTTATTATATTAATGTGGATATTTATTTTATTTATGTACATTAACTTCTAGGTTAGAATTCAATTCTATCATTATTTATTTTGATGCTCAGATTGTTTCAGCTTTTGGCTCCTCCAGACTCTCATGGTTTTTTTGGAGCATTTTCCTATTTTCTGGCACTCAAGATTTTCCAGGCTCATCTGGTGTCTTCCATGCCCTGGCTGAGAATCAGCCATCTTCAAAAGCCCTGAAACCTTTTATTGGAGAGTGGTGTGTAGAGACCCTGCTATTGGGTTGTAGGTGTGCTCATCATTACTGAGGTGGTATTGCTTTTAGGTCCTCATATCTTTTTCTTTCTCTCTCTCTGTATATATATTAAAAACCATGGATTTATACTGATACCTATGACTCCAAACTAATACCCCAGGAGTCATTTTATCCTGGTTCCTCTTCTTATTTGTAACATCCATCTCCAACAGTGAGAACCCAGGTCTCATTTATCTATGATCTATTTACTTATTTGTTCAATTCCACTATACGCATAAAGTAGTTCCAGACCTGCTAACCCATACTCCTATAAGAAACAGTGTTTATACACAGTTCTTTTTGTCCTTAGCCTCACAGTATCCAGTCTGGACGCAATAGAGTTAATTCATTTGTTAGTCTTTGTATCCCATTTTGGGTCTCCCCATCCACATCCTGGTTGCTTTGAATTATTTATTTATTTATTGGGGGGATATGTGAAGCATTACTATGGTCTAAGAGGAAGAGTTGGTTACATAAGATGTTCTCAGAGAAGGATGGCTCCCTCCTCCTCCCTCCCACCCTCTCCCATTTTCCTCTTCCCTCCACCCTTCCCCCCTGCCTCCCGTAGGTAGCCAACATCCTTGGTTTCTGATTTATCCTCTCTGTATTTCTTTTGCACAAGTGTTCAGACACCTATTTTCTTATATCCCCTTCTTACACAAAGGGTAGCATAGTATAAACACTCTTTTGGACTTTGCTTTTTTCACTGAATAGTATGACATGGAATCTTTACATTTTTCAAAATGGGGCATGAGTGTCAAAAGGCTGAGAGATGCTAGGTGGCTGGACAATCTTCAATCACTTTGAAATAGAAGGATTCTAATGGAAGACCAGAAAGGTCCAGTCTAGAAGACAAGTCCAGATAGACTAAATGGTCCTTGCTTTCAAAGACCCTCCAAGGGAACTGAGAAGACTAAATGTGTCTGCATGGAAAAAAAATTGTCAACCTGCTGAAAAGAATTGCATCCTCCTAATATGCCAGGAGAAAAGTAACAGCAACAACTTTGTCAATGAAACTCCAGGGGAAAAAGAGCAAAGCAATAATAATAATGCAAGGCAGCTGAAAGCTCCCAGATTTAGAGAAATCCCGAGGTTCGGCTGAAAATGACCCAGCTTCCGGCTCTTTGCAGGTCACGTGTCACTTAACTTCCTTCCGTCCACTCCCTGTGTTGGGTCCCTTATGTCAGTGTTTCTCAGACCTCAGTGTGCACTAAAATCCCCTGACTATCTTTTTAAAATGCAGGTTCTGCTTCAGGAGGTCTGAAGTGTGGCCTGAGAGTCTGCATTTCTAACCAGCTCCCAGGTCATGCCGGCGCCGCTGGTCCAGGGACCATCCTCTACATAGAAAGACCTTGTATGGTCTCTGTGACTCAGGCACCAAGACCTTGTTCCTTCAATATGGAATCAATATGATTGTCCACAATACACAAAAATCCCAAGAAAAAGCTGACTCATACACTCCTGGCTTTGCATTCATCTGTTTACTAAAGTGTCTGGAATTCCTGATCGGATTAGAAGACAACAACATAAACACATTAAAATGTGCTTGCTGATGCCTATGATTTATTACAAAACAAAAGCTTTACATTCACTGAAAAGCAGATCCTAAGCCTTTATAGATATGCCTGCTGTGCAGGGCAGATTCCACACAGGTATTTGCTGAATTTCTCTGATGTGTGCAAGACAGGATTGAAATTAAAAGAACCTTAGGCTCTGGTGGATTTTGATTTTAGTTCCATCTAAGGAGGGTCAATTAGACCTTGGACTTGCTTCAGGAGAGCGATCAGTGTGTAACACGGTACTGACTCTGCAAAACCCTCTCCATCTATCTCAGGTTTCCTGAATTGAATTCTTGTTCATGAATATGGAATAAACTCACACGCACACTGTACCTCCTTAATGCCTCTCAAAATTTTTTTGTAAAATACGTGTGCTCCTAAGTCCAAGAAAGACAGGAAACATATTTTTACACCAGCTTCAGGTCCCTATACTAAGAAAGTACACACTGTAAAAGAACTTTCCATGGTCAGTGTCAATGTAGGAGGGTTAGCACACAAGTTCTATAGCACACTTAGTAAATAAAGTATGAGTTAATTCAAATGTTCCTGCGAGAAGAAGATATTTTATAGGTTTAGCAGCAAGCTCTTGCCCAGATCAGCATCTGTGGGACCAGGAGCATATTCACTGTCTTCTGTGAAAGCAAGGCTTGGCTTGATCTTCCTTTAGACACAGCTCTGGGGTTCTTGGGAAGTGCCCTTGATCCATCCAAGAGCCTCATGCAGGCTTGAAATCAGGGTATTTTCTTTCCTTCACCCACTCCCTCTGATTACATTTGATTATCTAGCCCAATAACAAGTCCGATTCTGTGGTTCTGGAGGTGTCCACCTTATGTCTCAGACCCCTCCCCTCATTGGCCCCCCGGCCCAGGCCCCTGCTCTCTCACCTAAGGTACTGCAACAGCCTCGCACCTGCCCCTGAAGCCGTATGTTCAAGTCCCTCTGTGCCGCTGTCCCAATAAACTAGCCACAGCACAGGTTTGATCATGTCCCAGCCGCCGCCTCCAGGGCCTCCCGCAGGCCACCCAACTGACAACAGATTTCTCCATGCGGGCTCAGTCCAGCCTCCCACCTCGTCCTTCCTATGCACCCGCGGGAACCCTGTGCTGTATTATTCCCTCAGTGGTGGGCTTCTTGCCCACCCTGAGCCCCTGCTCTCAATCTTCCTTCAGTCTAGGTTTTCATCCCACCCTACACCCAATCTTTGCCTACAGCAGTCTCACTGATCTCAAAAAGTCCATCCTTCATCCACAAAGCATTTCCTGAGCCCACAAACGGAAATTATTTCCCTCCCCTTTAACCGGTGGCACACAGCTTATGATCCGCCCCATTCTGCCTCGTGTGGCAATGGGTCTTGTCTTAGTCTCCATGTGTGGTCATCATAGTGGACACACTGCCAGGTCCCTCTGTGGGCGGTGGGGCCATGAACTTGTCGTGGACAATGCACAGGGAATGGAAGCGATGTGTGACCCTCCTGGGAGGGTGCTGCTGGAGCGAGCACTCCGTGTCTCTTTCTTCCCTGATCCTGGGAGACCTTCAGGGTTGGAGGTGGTGGCTGCTTTGTCAGGCTGGTTCCTTGAATGACTGGTGAGCAGAGACCCCAGCTGACCTGCAAGGAACATGCAGCATAAGTGAGAAATAAAGGTGGGATATTTTAAGTCATTGAGATTTTGAGGTTGTTCCATGCAGCTAGGAATTTTGCCTTTGCATTAGAAATATCTGTGACATCTAACACAGTGTGAATCTGTGGAATTAAGTTGAACCCAACTGCATCCAGTGTAAAATGACAAGGCAGGAACACCAGTGAGCAGGCAGGCAGTGTTGCCTAGTGGTCAGGGGCAGGCGCCCTGGAGTCAGGCCGCCATTTCTCAGCTTCACGATTAGAGCAAGAGATCACTGCACCTAAGCTTCAGTTTCCTCATCCATAGAGGGGATAATAGCACAACCTCCATTAAAGGTAGAACCTCCAGGTTCTAGTGAGGATCAAGTGAGGTAATGCATATATACATTGTAAACAGCCAATAAATGTCGGCCGTTATTAGCCGTTGTTATTATTATTAGTAGTAGTAGTAATGCAGTCAGTTTCCCAGTAGTACAGTACTACTTAGTGAAACTTAACTACAGGGCTGGACAAAGAAGAAATATCTGGAAATCAAGTAACGTTAGGACTAGCGTCCCAGCAGCCAGAGACAGAAGACCCCGCACTGAGGGACCAGCACAGAAAAGGCTGCCCAACCGCAGCCAGCCTCCTCCAGTGGCCCCCAGTCTGCTAACTTCAGGCAGCCCAGCTGCTGAGCCCTTCACAACTGAAGGCAGAGGAGCCAGGAGGCCAGCTGCGGCCTCTCAAGGACGCCAGTGGCTCAGAGGACATCAGGCTCTTTACCCACATCTGCTCTCAGAGGCCCTGACTTTAAACTCCACGAACAAGATGTATGTGTTGCTACCAAAGACAGAGCATAAGCTAATGTCACCAGCAGGGAAGAATAATAAGCAAATGTGTTAATTAAGGCTAATTAGTCTTCTATTTTTATCTCTAATCATTTCTTAGAACCAAAGAAGAAATCATTATAGTCCACTGTGTCTCCAGGGAAAGATTTTGTATTTGCATTTTTACATATGGGCTACATTTTCTATGTCATGCATTTTATCAGGATCCTAGGCACAATAGTTTTTATACAGTTACCTGTAGTCAGGCCTAAGTTCTACTTACGCTAACATATATATGATTGTCCTTCTTGATAACAGAATAAACAGAGCTCAGATTTCTTCCTTTGCATGTGCTCACTAGTATTTGTTGAGTGGCCACAATCCCTGCCCCCAAGAAGGAGATATATATATTTATATTCATTCTAGAAAGAGGTTCAGACAAGAGGCTGACTTGGTAACTCAGAAGAATTCTGATGGACATGGAGAAGTGTCCAGAGGATGTCACAGGGCTCTGTGCTTGCCTCGGGTGAATATTTTTATCATTGACTTGGTTGAACACGAAGGAGAAATACTTCTCAAGTTCACAGAGTTACCAGTGGGAGAAACAGCTACTTTAGAGATGACACAATCAGGATTCAAAATGTCCTGATTATGTCATCTAAAACACAGCTGATACCACAATGAGGACGCTAACAAAAATCAATGCAAAGTTCTGCATTTACGTTCACAGAAGCCATTACACAAACGCGATCACAATGGTTCACGTGAAAGACGTGTGGGTTGAGCTTGGCTGTGAGCTCAGAGGGTGCCCACCACGCGGGTTTTTCCCCACGTGTGTGGCAGTACTGGGCCACAAGGACTCTGTCGTTGACTTCAAATGGGTACCTCAGTGGACGAGAGCAATTGAGAGGTGTTAAGAAGGTAAAGTGTCTGTAAACAATCTGAAATGAAGAATAAATATTTAAACAGAAAAATATCAACAAATGACCCAAGAGTACTGTAGATGTGTTCAAAAATTTCAAGGATTATGAAGTTGAAAATGGAGAACACATGTTCCGTCTGTTCCGGAGGCTGGATGTCAACTTAGCATGACATGTCTCATAACTAGTGCCATCCAGCGTTGGCAGAGGAGCTTAACAGAAATGAGTCTGTCCTGGAAGCTCCCATATCAAAGTGGCCTTAGCATTCCTCAGGGATCTGTGTCAGGGAGAGAGGCTTCTACCTTGGCCTTTACCCTAAATGGCTCTATCCAGGCCTACACCAGAGCTGTGAATAGGATGGACTTATTCTGTCATGGAATTTTCCGTCTTCTTATAAGGACACACTTTTAATTCTATAATGGAAAACAGTGGAAAAATAGAATTTGCTTTACATACATTCACCCTAATATATATTTAAATGTATAAGTATATAAAACATATATTTTTTAAAAAGGTCAATCTGTTTACCAAAGATTTTAGCTCTCTCGCCCAATTTACAAACCAGACCTTGCCGTGTGGTGTGCTACAGGCACAAGATGCTATGGCTGGGTCACGAGCAGTCGTTCTAGAAAATTGGGACGCTGGGCCACCCTGTCACATAGTCTTCTCCAAGCCCACTGGACAACAAATCAGTTGAAATCCCAACGTGAAAGAAGTTTACGCAGCTCTTTTTTCCTGTATAATAGATGCTCTGTCGAGTAGTGTGTTTCGTGCTGTGACAATTCATTCCTGCACTTGTGACAGGACCGCCAGCTGATTTCACTATGCTCAATTAGGAGAAAATGCATATTTTAATCTTCCCCCGTGGTGAGGTCACACTTTGCTCAGCGGCCTTGGCAAACCGGCCATTTAAACCATTTAGGTGGGTGGAGCCTTCCTCACCAGGCTGTCATTCGGCTGCCAGCAGCCTCTCTATTCTCATTTTGTTGCCAACACTTCCCGGGTTCCAGAGTATAAACAATTAAAGGCCACTCCATCATTCTCGGAGCCACTGCGCTGCAGCCCAGCCCCTTCGGCTCCACCGCCATCCTGGTGCCATGTGCACGCAGCTGACAACGCCTTTCCCTCTCTTCTTTCCTGGCCTGGGAGGCCTGAGAGCTCAGCATGGAAGCCTGCACATGGCCTTTCTGCCTGGGCTCTGTTATTTCTACCCCCAGGCCAAGGATAGAATTCAGGGCCTGCCTTTGTGGGAAGTGGGAAATCTGTGCCAGCCAGCCCGGCTAGCTCAGCTCTGACCTTGGAGTCCAGCGCCCATCCTGGAATGCCCGCTGCTCATGACTCCTTGAACTGGCCATGCTCACTGCCATCTCCTCACCACGGCCCCCCCTTGCCCCTATAGAGAGCAAAATTATGCCCTCCCCCGCTTTAATTTGGTTTTCCAATTAGTGAGAGGATCCCCTTGAGATATGTGTCTTCCTTTCTTTCCATTCCGTCTTCCATCTTCCATCTGTCCTTTTAGATTCCTTAGATCGTCAGATGTACACACACAACCCTGGAATTAGGTAGGGTGAGCCTGGGGTGGAAATCATAGCTGGTGGACCCATATCACGCTGGTAGAGGCATGTGGTGTGCTCCAAGGCTTGGATGGACCTGGACTCTGATCTGAGAACTTCCACTGACTGACTTAAGTTATTTATCCTCTCTTAAGTCATATTCTTCTTAGTTTCAAATGGGAAGAGTAACACTCCAGGCCTCAGGGTTTCTGCAGATCGATACACAGATACCTAAAGAGCTAACGTTTATTGAGCTCTGTCCAGTGCTCCAAGGAAGTGCTGATATGGGTGCGTCATCTCATTTAATTCATGGACCGACCCTCTGAATATCCCATTCTACAAAGGTAGACTGGCCCTCAGAGGCGTTCGCAAGTAGCCTAAGGGAAGCAGTGAAGGGCTGAGCGTGGTGGGCCGGAAAATGGTGCGCTATGTTCTCTTCCAAATCTCAGAGATCTGGGCTGGAGATGACAGCTGGACGCTGGAATGTAGAATCCCACAGGGTCAAAGCTGAGTGTCCCAGTGGCAGATAAAATGTCCACAGAGCACCCTCAGAGCCAAGCACTTTCTTCTGCCCATTTTGAAACTAGGAAGAATTCCCAGATTTTTCATTGTCCCGTTTTTTTTTTTTTTTAAAAAAAGGATTCATCCCAAATAGCTTCCTCTAACTCTGCAATTGACAGCCTAGGGTCAGGCTCAAGCCACCAGCCGGGGCCAGGCCCAGATGTTCTGGGTTTCTGTTGACGGAGCTGAAGTCACTGATCCCTTTGTGCTGAACCTGCCTAAGGACCCAGTCCAGACAGTGGGGCGGGGACCAGACAGCTGTAAATTCTGTGCAAGATTATCCCATTTCCGACGCTTTTACAGAGTCTGTGACTTGAGGTCGCAAGGCCCCTTCACTAAATCACCACTGCTCAAGGCTAGGGGAGGCTCCAGACCCAGGATCCAGGGGTGTTTTTTTTTAAGGAGGTCACAGGCACACACAACCTTTCCTCCTCAATTCCCTTCCCATCATGCTCCCTCCTGTTCTAGGAACCTGCCAGAACTACCTTGAGTTGCCTCATTCGTTGTCCCCTTTGCCCGTTGTGTGATTTCTTTTCCTTTGAAATTCAGTGTGGGGAATCGCTCCAATAGTAATGAGAGGAAGGGAGAAAACAAGGGTTGGCCCCGGCTCAGAAGGACCCTGAGCTTGATTTACTGCTCTGCTGTCGCCACCTTGAAATTCTGAAATATTTTCAAACAGGGGGCCCCAGAAATTACGTCGCTGGTCCTGAAGGGAACAAACATTTGTTGAGTACTTACTCCTTCCTAAGCTAACGGCTCCCAAACTTTACTAAACATCTGAATCACCTGAGGGGGCCTTTAAGACTCTTGCTGCCCAGGCCATACCCCAGACCAATGACATCAGAATGTCTGGACCTCGGTATTTTCTGAAGATGCCCAGGTGTTGTGACTCAGATGTGCAACAAGGTTTGGGAGCCACTGTTCCAGGCTCTCTCACAAGAAGAGGTGTTATTACTTACCTGGGGCAGCTGAGGGGAGAGGGGCCCAGAGCAGCTCAGCAGTGTGCACGAGCTCACGCCCTATCTTGGGGAAGGTCAGGAGTTGACTTCAGGCTAACCTGAACTCTGAAGCCCAGCTCTTTTCATTCAGCCACAAGAATTAAGCCAACCTGCTCTGCAGTTCGTTAAATTAGGTCATTCGTAAATTCTCCTGGTTTCTGAATAAGATGATCAGGTGACCAGGCCTTTCTGCTCTTAGGAAAGTACTCCTAAGCATTTCTCTGGATCTTGGCAAGGAAGAGCAAGAATTTTTCACAAACTGTCCACACATATCGAGAATTCTCTGCAGGACCTGTGGGCAGCCATCCAGAAATTTCCCGCAGGTAACCAAGCCACAGCCACCTGGAGCCGGTTCTGTTCTAGGGAGGAAGCTCCTCTGACTGTCCCTTGTTGAAGGCTGTCACCTCGGGGAAGGACACCTCCGTTCAGAGAAAGTCATCAGGCCTCCACCAGGACGCCCTGGATCTGCCCTTCACGGCCCGCCTCTCCCAGATCTCTCCTTGTCACGTCTGGAGCCCCTGAAATCTGCAAGACGTGGGAGAATCAGTCCTGTTCCTGTGCAAGTCCTTCTTTCATTTTTGCCTTTTTCCCAAAAGGGGATTTTGGTACAAGCCCCCAGGGGCTCCTTTCCTCCAAGTGCATGCGCTCCGTGCCCATCCCTCTTTCTGACCCAGCCCCTCCCCTCAGCCTTGGGTGGGGTGGAGAAGGGCATGGGGTAGCTCCCATTGCTGTCCCCCTCGTGGGACACACCCAGATGAGGGAACAGAAGACGGCAGGGAAACCTCCTCGCCCACAAAGGCAAGCTTCCCAGAAGGCACTAGCCCATGAGACAATGGACCACCAGCCCTCACTCCTGTCCCCGACCCAGACGCACCCCAGCCTGTGGCTTAGGAGCTGAGCATCCTTGTAGCCTGAGGGTGAGTTTCTAGTTTGCTCAACTGGGCTTCTCTCTCTCTCTCTTCCTCTCTCTCGTCCCCTGATTAACAGGCTGAGCAGTATGACTGCTTCAAGCCTGTTTGTGTTTATTTCTCTCTTGTGTACGCAAGGTTAAATGGCCACGGTGGACCCTGTGCCACCCTCAGACCTTCAAAGGAAGGACGCCAGGAACTTCAGAGGGCACAGAGGGCGTCAGGTGGAGGGGTCTGAGGAGAGCTGTGCAAAGGAAGTCAGTTGTCAAAAGCCCGCTTCCTCAGGCTTGAGTCTTTGGAAAAAGAAGCTAAATTAAACAGGTGCTCAGGGATTATTTATCTTCCCTGCAGTAATTGGCTTTTACACTGGATGCAAAGCTTTACCATGTAACAAAGATGAAGTCCAGGAAAATGCCCAGACAGCTGGTTTTCAGAGGTGAGGAGAATTTTGGCCTGGCCAGAGTCACAGCCGGGTGCAGGCACGGGGGGCACAGGGCCTGGGTGGGGCTCTTTTTCCCCTCGTGGGCTCAGCCCTTGACCAGTCTAAAGAACATGGGCCTCTCCACAAATCTGCTTTCCTCCTCCCAGCCTGAGACAGGACTTGAGGTAAATAGGATGGTGCCACAGGCCCGGGTGAGGCCAGTGGCCGATGGTCACGGTCAGAGGTGCTCAGAGAGAGGGGCCCTTCCGCTCCAGAGCCAAGCAGGCAGGGGAACCCTACAAAGCACATCAGTACACCCCATCACCACTTAACCAAAATGCACCCAGTTTCAGTGCCTGTGGAAGGTTCCACAAGGCCAGCCTAATGGGACCAGTGAGCACCATGGTGTTAAAGGTACCTGACATTTGCTAAGAAACGTCCCCCTCTGAGTCCATGGGGCCCAGCGAGTGGACGGAGGTCTTGATGTTAATATTCCCGTAGCTTTAATAGTCGGAATCCACCATCATATGCTCTTCCCAGACGTGCTGGTGTCTTATTAGAAATGCAGTAAATAGAATTCAGTGCTATTGAAAAGAAATCCAACAGACTCTAATCTAAAGAATGTCATTTCAGGAAAATAGCAGCGACTTACAATTTACTGCCCTTAAAATGGAAAATCAGTTTTAGAACATTGTAAACTTTTAATTGCATGCAGCATGAAAACAGATTTCAAACAGAAAGGAGGGGAAGGAGAGCTGACATTAATTGAACACCTTCCACTGAGGACCAGGCACAGTCCTATTACCTCATTCCGTCCTCACAGCAGCCAAATGAGATTGGAGTTATTTTCTCAGAGTTAAAAATGAGAAAATTGGGGCTTCCCTGGCGGCGCAGTGGTTGAGAGATCACCTGCCGATGCAGGGGACGCGGGTTCGTGCCCAGGTCCGGGAAGATCCCACATGCCGCGGAGCGGCTGGGCCCGTGAGCCATGGCCACTGAGCCTGCGCGTCCGGAGCCTGTGCTCCGCAACGGGAGAGGCCACAGCAGTGAGAGGCCCGCGTACCGCAAAAAAAAAAAAAAAAAGAAGAAGAAATTGAGGCTCAGCAAGGAAAAGTATCTTGCTCAAGATCATGGGTAGAAAGTTGCAGAGTTTGGGTTTGAAATTGGGCCCATTTGGCTCTAAAGCTTATACTCTTTGTATCTACTGTGAAGCATATGCGTGGGAAAATTTCCTTTCTTCCACAAACTGGCCCCAACAAATGACACATAGGTGGTTCCAGAAATCGGTGGCTTGACTGTGGCTCTTTTGGCTTCTCCGTGTTTCAGATCCACTTACGGCGC
The DNA here is from genome assembly GCF_000442215.2 of Lipotes vexillifer. Lineage (NCBI taxonomy): Eukaryota > Metazoa > Chordata > Mammalia > Artiodactyla > Lipotidae > Lipotes > Lipotes vexillifer. Next base: position 2,477,844 of record NW_006792921.1, on the reverse strand, counting down.
AGGAAACGTTGGGCTCGATGCCACGAGAGAGAGAAAAGAAGGCACAGGAAGGTTCGGCTGGCGTCTTTCTTTCTTTCTTTTTTTTTTTTTTTTTGTTCGCGGTACGGGGGCCTCTCCCTGTTGTGGCCTCTCCCGTTGCAGAGCACAGGCTCCGGACGCGCAGGCTCAGCGG
>NW_006792921.1:2472129-2477285 GCF_000442215.2 Lipotes vexillifer | reverse complement strand
TTCGGTACGCGGGCCTCTCACTGCTGTGGCCTCTCCCGTTGCGGAGCACAGGCTCCGGACACGCAGGCTCAGCGGCCATGGCTCACGGGCCCAGCCACTCCGCGGCATGTGGGATCTTCCCAGACGGGGCAGGAACCCATGTCCCCTGCATTGGCAGGCAGACTCTCAACCACTGCGCCACCAGGGAAGCCCATCTGCTGACATCTTTCTAAATTGTATTCTGGAAGATGTTACCTTCAGCAGCTCTTCCAGAACATATTTGCAAAGCGGGTTTTAATATGCCCCCCAAACTCCAGAACCTTGACCACCTGCTACATTTATCTCTGTTAATTACCCTCTGCCACAGCCACAGCTCCAGCTTGCTGTATACTTGGTATTTGCTATATGCTGACAAATCTTGCGAGTTTCGGCTGAGGCAGTTTCTCCTATCTGGAATGCTCTTACCTTCCACACCCAGCTCCTCTCCCCTCCTGGCAGCATTCACGCAGCCAGTGTTGTCTGAGTGTTGCCAAGAGCCATGCAGGGCGGTGCAACGCAAGATGCGCGATTTCCGTGGTCAGCAGGACAGTTCTAGAAGTAGAGACAGTCTGGCAAATTGCAAGACCAGTGTCTTCCTCCCCTGTACCTAAAACCTTGTGTTTGAACCCTCTGGGGCGCTTGAGTCAGTGTGTCCGTCTCTCCTCCCCGTGGTGAGTTCCCAGAGCCCGGTTCCTTCTGCCTCCGGCTGAGCTCGGCACTAGCTTTGCAAACAGCGGGCGGCTGGTGAACGTTTGTGGTATTTAATTCTATGATTTCAGCACACGAAAATGTTCTCCTTGAAGCCATTTACCCCTTCTCTGTGGAGTTCAGAGTTGAGAAGTTTCCAGAGAGTGTAGTCAAGTTGGGCAACCAGTCAGGCTGAGTAAACAACAACAACCCTCTCCGTAGACACAGGCTAGCAGGAGCTGCTCTTTGATTTTGCGGTTTGTTTTGCCACTAGATAAAGAAGGAAGTCCAAAGAAAGGCCAACGTGCAAACAGCACTTCCAAGGTATTTATATCTGCAACACGATTCTTTGTAAGAGACCACAAAAGGAGACGGCTCAGTTCTCACAGGCCTTCTCTCTGCTCAGCTGCTGCACTCAGCACCACTAATCACACCATCAGGAGGTAGTGGGACCCCCCGCATCCTCCATGAGGCTGTCATTTCAGCCTGGCTTCGGATAAAAAGACATGAGTTTGCCTCAGGTAATCTCGCACACACACGCACAGCTGCCACACTGCACAGTGCCTTATGACCCAAGTGCCACCTTCATGTGTCAGGTTAAGTCACATCCCACAGCTTCTTGGATCCAAGCAAAGGGACTGGGCCAGAGGGAGCTGCCACATTTCTTTCTTTTCATTCTCTTTTACTTTCTAATTAATTTTCCTAATGCTTCCTTGATGTAATAAACCAATCATCGTGTGTACCTTCTTCTTACGTCTTTCTCCTTCCAAGTTATGAACACACCTAGGACTTTCCTAGGGCAAGTTTCTAGGACTTGGCTGTCTGCTCTCTCCCCAGGGGGATGCACATTTATGTGTATGGCTCTGTGTCTCCGGTACATAGACAGCATTCTCTGCCCGGCCACTGGGAGGCTTTTCTTCCAAAAAACTGCACTGAGTGGAGAATGAGCCAGGAAGCAGAGCCCCGTCTCGCAGGGCTCTGTGGACCGAGCCTGCTCGAGAAGTCACTGGCTCAGCCGACATACAACTGAAAGCCTCAGCAGGGGCAGCAGAGCCTGAAAGTGGAGGATGAGTTCATTAAGGGAGGGGGTTGCCAAAGGAGATGGAATCACAAGGGGTGTCCTTCCAAGAGCCAGGGAGGGCCTGGAAATCATCTTGTGACGTCATCTTACTCTGATCCAGGCTGTTTGAGATTTCTGTAAGAACTGCTTGGAAAAAGCCCAGTTGATATACAGTGCTCTTGTTTTCAGTCCTAGTGGCTCTTCATGGCTACAGCAATGGGTGTTTCCTGCAGGCAAGGACTGTACATACACCATCTCATTCAATCCTCACACCAGTGCCGAAAGGCAAATAACCACCCTGTGTTACAGAGAAGAGGAGAGACAGTAAGTGACTTCCCAGGCCACAGAGCTAGAAAGTAGGAAACTTGCGATTTGAACCCGGGTCTCCCTCACACCAAAGCCAAGTCATCCTCCTGTTAGATACACAAAGTGGTTATGCCCTTGGGGCTCTGGCCTCTATCTGTGATAAAATTCTAACCTTCGTCTCAGGCAAAGCAACGTTTGGCCTGTGTGTTTGCTGCCTGGCCTAGAGAGACACTTGCCATTAGGGCTAGATTGAGCCAGAGTCCTTACTAAGACACTCTTAGTATCTTGGCAGATTCATACCCTTGATAAGATTGCTTCTATGATGAAAGTTGATCCAAGGTCTCGGGATCATTTTTGACACTGGGCCCGGGGAGTGTTGTGTGGGGACACGTGGCCAGCACTTACTTTGACCTAGAAACATAGAAGCAAAGAGCCCCTTAACCCATCCCCCTGAGCCAGCCCTGCCCCTGCAGGGACAAGCTGATACGAGCATCATAAATTCAGCCATTGCATCAGCTGGAGCTGGTTTTATGAGCTATCGAGGTGTGTAGCTGAGAGCAGAACGTTCACTGTGGAGGTAGAAAAAACAACAGACACTGGAAGGGATTCAAGCACAATCCCCTTTTGTTAGCAATAAAAGAGGAGCACGCAGCTTGGAACAACTTTGTGAAAAGATAATTGAAAGAAACTCGTGAGCGTCTACTTCACATCCATATCCTTCAATCCTTGGGCTGAAATTCCACGGACCCAGTGAGGCAACAGGCTTTATTTCTCTCCCCACCAGCCAAGAGTTGCATGGGCTCGTTCAGCTCTCCCGCTCTCCTTGCCTTTGACTTGGCCATAGCTAGGAGAACTGGATTGCAGTGTTGCCTCCAAATAGAGCTCTTCTCAAAATAGAGCTCTTGCTGGAAATTCTCCTTTAAGTGTTGCTCTCCCCCCATGTAAATCAGAAACTCCAGGCCTACCTGTTTAACCCTTTTCACACCACGGCTATGCCTCAGCTCCCCAAGAACAGAGCACGTCGTTGGCGAAGGAAAGGTCAGAGATACACCGTGAAGTCAGCTTGTGGAGCTGGAAGGCCAGCTTCAGTGAAACCTCACGTAGAGAAAGGGGAAGGAAAACAAAGGAGCAACCCCCTGGGCGACCTTTGGGGTGGCAGTCATCGTGCAACACTGCTTTCTAGGAAGACACGGACTTGGGCAGACCAAGCAGGGGGACAGGGGCCTTGGTTTCTTGGGGTGGGGGTGGGGTTCATCTCTTCTCTTTTTCTCCATCTCATCAGAATGAAAGATGGCACTCTGGGGTCATTCACAATTTCAGAGGAGAACTGGAAGCCAGAGAATTTAAGGATCTACCTGTCAGCAAAGCCTGGCTGGTACCTTCCTGTAATCTCCTCTTAATGCCTTTTGTGAAGGCTCATGGCCAGGGCTTCACAGCAGGACCTCAAGACCCCATACATTAGCTCAGCCCTGAATTTTGTATGTGAACTCAGTAGGGTCATTTCCATGGCTTCTTTCAACATGTTTTTGGTTTCCGTATTCCATGCACCCTGCACTGACCATACGGCGTGTTCCTAAGGGGGAGAGGTGGCACCCAGCCGGGGACAGCCAAGGGTCAATTCAGGCTGAGCCCTGGGAAAGGAAAACTTGGTTGAACTCTTAACTCACCTTTTTGGGGGGAAAAAAAAAATCCCTCTAGACATGGTGAGTCTTATCGTTCCCCATGAGCTGTCCAGTTTTCAAAGCAAATCATAAAACATTTGAAAAGAGTCTTATTTGGCTTTGAGACCAGTTTCCTCTTTACCCCACCACAGCTGTTCATGCTCGTGCTTATGCTTAATTTAGTACTTTGTTAAATGTCCCCATTCTGTTCCACAGAGGGATCAACTGTCTTGCTTCGCCCTGGACTCCCCTGCCTGGGAAACCTCCCATTGCTGGGCAAAGTGGGATGATGTGTCACCCTAGCAGGAAACAGAGCCAGGACCTTTGGCTCATGCAGTAGCCACCCCATTTGGAGGCTGTGTGGTCGAGCAGACAAAGGACTTACAACGAAGGGTCAGGAGTCTCGGGCAGCTCTGTCAACTTGTTTCTTCACTTTAGGTCAATCCATTACTTTTCCTGTGTTTCAATTCCTTCTTCCACCTGTATGGGGGGAATAATACCTACTCACCCAATTCCTAGGATGCTGTTAGAATTAAATTACATAGTAGCTGCAAAATAATTTGACTTTATTGGAATTGGGCACCGCCCGAAGCTGAGTGGAATGACTGTGCAATTCTTAACCGAGTCTATCTTCAGGCCGGGCTGCCTCAGGACCAGAACAATAGCTTAGGTCCCGGTTTCTAGCCTACAGCAGCCCAAGGCCAAGGAGAGGCTGTGTATCAGAACGTATGACGATTGCATGGAAACGCTGCAATGTCATCGACACCCTACAGCCCACATTCCCCATTCAGCAAAGGTCTTCTGGGGTTCCGGTGGGAGCCGACAGGGGAGAGAGAACACAGCTTGTAGTAGCAGAAATTTTATTATAATTATTATCGTGATAGGTCTGGATTAGACTGCCATACCTGACTCTCCCGCCTGTTCATCCACTTGATATCTTGAATCTGGAAAGTCTGGGACAGAGGAACACACACCTGAGTGAGTGAGAGAGTGCCTTTGTCTGCTGTCTGTCTATTTCTCTCTCTCTCTCTCTCTCTCTCCACACACACACACACACACACACACACACCCCTCTACGAAAAAGCGCTAATAAGCCCCACTCATGTTCCTGCCCCTTCTGGGTCCCCTTGGACACGGCCCCGTGTCTGCTTCTCCGTGTGCACAGTCACGGTGACCTCTTCATTCCTTGACCACGCCCGGCTTGCTCCTGCCTCAAAGCCTCTGTTCTGCCTCTTGTTCTCCTTCTTGTCATTCAGGTCTCAGCTAAAAGCTCCCCTCTGTGGAGAGATGTTTCCTGACCATTCCATCTAGAGTGGCCCCATCTTCCCTTATTTTCTTTCACATAGGCTTTTTTTTTTTTCTTTTTTTGCGGTACGCGGGCCTCTCACTGTTGTGGCCTCTCCCGTTGCGGAGCACAGGCTCCG
>NW_006792921.1:2454726-2471788 GCF_000442215.2 Lipotes vexillifer | reverse complement strand
CCCGCGTCCCCTGCATCGGCAGGCGGACTCTCAACCACTGCGCCACCAGGGAAGCCCCACATAGGCTTTTATTTGTCAAACCATTTGTTCCTCCGTCATGTTTTCGTTTGCTTATTTTCTGACTCCTTCTTATGGTCGAGACTGACGGGTACCCCCTGCTATCCATTCTTTCCTTCCCTAGTAGCAGAGCCCAAAATTTCAGTGAGGCACATGGTCCCCCAGAACAAGACTGCATATCCCAGCCTCCCTGGCAGTGAGGTGTAGCTACACGACTCAATTCTGGCCAATCAGCTATAAGTAGAAGTGTCCTAAGAAGGAGGAGGAACACTCATTTTATCCTTTTCTCTTCTTCTCATTGTCTGGGATGTGGGCACAATTGCTAGGACTTACACAGCTATATTGGACTCTGAGGTAAAAGCCTCATGCTAAGGACATCACACTACCAAGATAACAGAGTCCTGGATCCTTGATGACATCGTGATGTGGCCCTACCAGCCCTGGGTCACATCCCTCTGGACTTGTGTCATGTGAGAGAGAAGTTTGATTCTAATTTGCTTAATCTATTGTTATGTTGGGTCTTCCGTCATTTGCAGCTAAACTGACTCCTAACTAATGTCAATTCCTCCCTCACCCCCCTACCCTTCACTTGACAGATCATAAGCTCCTAAAAGTAAGGACCTTGCCTGCCTTGTTCAACGCCATATCCCCAGCACCGGAATAACAGCTGCATGCACGTTGTAGTCATTCGGCAAATGTTTATTCAATGAACTGCTTGCTCTTCTCTCATTTAATTTCTTCCCCCTACTGGCTCCTTTGCCTTTCTGCATTGCACTCTTTTAGTTCTCTTTTAACCTTCCTCAAATCTTCCCCTACATGTCCCTGAAACGTAGGCATTTCCCAAGTTTATGTCCTTGGCTGAGGCGGAAAGTACCAAGCTGACGTCTATATTCCCACAAACCCTTCCAAGTGAAACTGCCCTTACCATAGCCCAGCTACGGCCACGTATAGTAACTCACGCTCCTGCCCACTCCTGATTGGGCCAGGGGTTATCACGTGACCCAGGGGCAGCCGATCCGTAGGCTTGTCATTGCCTGTTATAAAAGGATGAACTGTGCCCATGAGATTCCCTCTATCAAGAATCTATTTTTGTTTTCATTTTAAATTTACTTTATACGAAAAATATTAATAAATACACAAAATAAAAATCACCTCCCCCAAATGTATGCCTCTTTAGCAATAATACGGACTTATCCTCTGCACATTGGTCTGCGGCACAGAATACATTCAGGTCAAGAAATGCAGATTTATCAGGGACTGATCAGTGTTCTTTGAATGGATGCCCCATAATGTATTCATAATTCCCCACTGATGTAAAAAGCATCCTTAGGTATACAGATTTCCACGCTTGTAAGAGAGTTACTGAAAAGTGGGATTGCTGACTCAAAGACTGTGCATTTAAAAATTTTTCATAAATGTTATCAAATAAATTTCCCAAATTGTTAACACTCCCACCAACATACGTGAGAATTCCTAATCTCGCATTCTCCCTTTAGCGCTATTACCATTTGTAAAAATTTTGACCAATGAGCTAATAAAAGAACAGCATCTTGTGACATTTGTATTTGTACTTTCTTGTATACTGGTCAAGTTGTCTCCGGAGAATCAGGCGCTGAGCTGGAGTGGAGAGAGTGTGCAGAGCAAAGCTGAGAGGTGTAAACTTGCATTTGGAGGGGGAAGGCAGGGTTGAGGCCAGGAGGGTTGTGTTGAAGTGGGGTTCTGAAGAAGCAGAAGCGATGGGCCGGGAAGAGACCTAAAGAGGGGAGAGAAAGAACGTCAGCGGCAGGCGAGGGCCAGAGCGGGCCCCCCGCCCCCCGGACGCTGAGGCATGTGGGTGGTGGAGCAGAGCACAGGCTGCACACACACCAGCAGTGCAGCACTGGGAATGCCTCAGAGGCCAGGGAAACTTCCCTCGCCCTCATGCTTGTCCTTGTCATCCTCCTCTCCCATAAGGCTCGTCTTTCCTGGGACCACTGTTCACTTTTCCTGGATGTCGCCATTATCTGTCATGAGGGCAGCCCCTGTCTTCTCACTGTCCTCCGCAGGCCCCTGAGACATCCCGTTTCTCTGTGTCAAACCCGCTTGCTCGACAGCCCCCAAGTGCACATCTTCTGTGCCAGCCTCGCGCCCAGCCTCTTGCCTTGCATTTCTCTCGGCTGGCGGGACACCTTCGGCATAGTGTCCGGCTTGTTCCTCAAGCTCAAGGTGTCCAAACCAAACCAGCTATCCATCTACCCCCCAAATGGAATCCTCTAGATTTTCCTATTTCTTTATACGATTCCCACCATACTCCTGGTCACATGGGCTCAAAACTGTAAAGATATTTTCAGTTATCTTTTCCAATCTGCTCTCATTTACCATCTTTACTATATATTTTACTATCCCCCTCCGCTTGCTGCTGGCAGGGTCAGGCTTGCTCGGTCACAGTCTGTCCACAGCACCCCACTCCCATACATTTCTACAGATGTGCCTCTGTATACACATGTTCCCTGAGTGAAGTTCAAGCTCACAGCCTGGCCTTTGAATCCTCCCACTCCTGCCTCCAACTGCCTTCCCATGGTTACAGCCACGCTCTGTAAAGTTTTCTTGCCTCTGTCCCTTTGCTTTTATTATTTCTTTTGTCCTAGCTGTTTCCTTTCACTTTACCAGAACTGTGTCTGTTTTGGTTAGCCATTGCCTCTCTCTCAGAACCTAGCACAGTGCCCGACACATAGTAGGTGCTCAATAAAGTTTTACTGAGTGAGTGAATCAATGTTGCAAACCTTTCTATCGTTTAAGGTTCCATCTCTGGTGCCACCTCCACCAGGAAATCATCTTCGACACCATCCATAGGACTGGATGTCCTTTGCACTTCATTTGTTCCTACCTTTTCACACTCCATAGTCTGAACTAAATTGAAATTTCTGGCTATTCATCTTAGCCTCTCAATTACATTGTAAGCTCCTTGAGACAGAAACACTCTATTTAAACATTTATATACCTCTCCTTGTATGGACTTGTGTGCACATGTGTGCATGCACACACACACACACACACACACACACACTACAGACACAAGCGCAGTGCTGAGACCTAGTCCTGTGCACACAGCAGTGCCACTCAGCATGCGTTAGATGATTTGAACTGAAGCAGCTGCTGTCATCGGTCCTACCCTCTGTTCTTTCTGCAGACACCGGGACTTCATCCTTACTCTCCAACCCATTCCTGCCCTGGACCCCGTTTCTCCATCACGTGGCCACTGCAGCATTGCCAACTGGCATTGGTGGGCCAGAGGATGATTTACATTGGCTGTCGTGCTATCAGCCTTCCACACACAGCACAGCAGGTAGAGGATGAAAATGGATCCTCGTAAGAACCTTACATTTATATGTCAGGGAAGGACAGCAGGCCAGGAATGGTGGTAGGATGTCCGGTACAAACTGACATCCGCCAGAATGATAAAAATGATGAGCTTTTAGGGCGCTCTGCTTTTAGGTGCTGGGCATTGGCTAAGCACTTTGCACCCTCCATTTAAACCTCCACCAACCCTGTGAGGTGACTACCATTATCTCCACTTTACAGGTGAGGCGTGAGACAGAGAGGTTAAGTAACGGCCCAAGATCACACAGCTGGTAAGTGGCAGCATCTGAATTCAAACCCAGGACCTCTACCCTCTCCTCAAAAGAATCCAGACAATCAGCAGAGAACACAACCTATGAAAGCATCTCATCCTGACAAGGCGTTTTCCAAACGAGGAACCTGAGACCCAGACAGAGGGAGTCACTTAAGCCACATAACTCATCCTGGTAGCGCAGGCACCAAACCCCAGGTTTCCTGACTCCCAACTTCATGTCTTTTCTACTGTCCTGTCCACCCCAGGGCAGGGCCCGGTTCCTTCCTGACTGTTCCTCTGTTCTTCATTGAGCTACTTACTCAGGAGTTTTAATGGTAAAATCCTTTTGAGAGAAAAGTTGGGTTTTTTTTTTTCTTATACAAGGAGAAAATACATGTTGTTGGGAGATGTTCAGGGCGGCAGTTGGAGATGAAGCAGAGTGGAAGGAAAGAATCAGGCTAGAGAGTGCTGGGGGGAGAAGGCAGCCACAGATGCCCCCAAGGGGAGGCTGAGCTCGTTGGAGAAAGAGAGGTGGTCCACCAAGGCTTTCAGATGGGAGAGAAGTTAAGGACAGCATTTTCCCTGAATTTGGGGGTGTGGCTAATTAAAGGGGACCATGATCACTACAGTCAAAGTAGAGGCAAACAGAGGCACTGGGGTGCACTTGGGGCTATTATGACTCAGGTGATGCAGTTTCCAGCAGGTGGCCAGGTGTTGCAGTGGGAGAAATGGAGCCCGTGCGGCCAAGACTGGGGCTCCAATCACACCTCTACATCTGTGACTTTGGGCAAATCACGTCACCTTCTTTAAGGTTTCCAACTCCCCACAGAGTTGTTATGGGGAGCAAAAGTGATAATGGCGTGAAGTCATTTTGCAAAGTGTAACATGCTTCCCCAGGCCTCGTGTTCTTATCAGGAAAAGTAGTAACATGATGAGGATTTGGGAAGGGTGGATGAGGTTCCACCCTTGAAAACAGGCTTATTGATTGACATGTAATGCATGCCAAGTGTGAGTTCGACCTTATAGGAAACATAAAAAATAAGTCCACTGTCAATCACTAAGTCACTCCTCCTCTGTCTGGCTCCTGGGTGTCTCTGCACCCTAAGCTTCTGTACATCTGTTCTTTGTCAGCGCTGCTCTCTCCCCCGGAGAGCTCATTCCTTCTCCACTGAACGCCTTGCCCCAAACAGCCCTACCTTTCCCCACCACCAGGCCTTCTTTCACCTTGAAGCACCTTCCTCCCAAGTAGACATTTTGAGGGCTGGCTGTTATAGATTTTCTGGATATACTTATATACTTTTCCCATAGAGTTCTTGTCACAACCCTGAGAGACTGGCATTACATTCCCATTTTGTACATGGGAAAAAATACCCCAATTTACCCAGTGCTGGGAACAGATCATTTATTCATTCAACAAGTATTTAATAAGTACCTTCAATTTGCCAGCCTGTGTGAGGAACTCGACATAATGATGGACCCAGGTTTCTTTTTTTTTAACTCCAAGAGTTAGAATTGTCTTTACTTTAAAAATATATATATATATTTATTTATTTTTGACTGCTTTGGGTCTTTGTTGCTGCACGGCTTTCTCTCGTTGCGGCGAGCGGGGGCTACTCTTCGTTGCAGTGCCCGGGACTCTCATTGCGGTGGCTTCTCCTGTTGCGGAGCACGGGCTCTAGGCGCGTGGGCTTCAGTAGTTGTGGTGCATGGGCTCAGTAGTTGTGGCTCACGGGCTCTAGAGCACAGGCTCAGCAGTTGTGGTGCACGGGCTTAGTTGCTCCGTGGCCCATGGGATCTTCCTGGACCAGGGCTCAAACCTGTGTCCCCTGCATTGGCAGGCAGATTCTTAACCACCGCGCCACCAGGGAAGCCCTGTCTTTACTCTTTTGTCAAAGATGAATTGACTATTTTTGTGTACTCCGTTCCATTGATCCATTTGTCTATTCTTTCACTAACACCATCCTCTCCTGATGATTGTAGTTTTATGGTAAGTGTTAGAGTCAGGGAGTGTTAGTCTTCCAGCTTTGTTCACCTTCAATATTGTATCGGCTATTCTGGGTCTTTTGCCTCTACACATAAACTTTAGAATCAGTTGTTGATATCCACAAAGTAACTTGTTGAGATTTTGATTGGAATTGAGTTTAATCTATAGACCAATCTGGGATACCTTGACAATATTGAGTCTTCCTACCTATAAACATGGAATATTTCTCCATTTATTTAGAGCTTCTTTGATTTCTCTCATCAGAGTTTTGTAGTTTTCTTCATATAAGTAGGTCTTATACATACTTTGTTAGATTTATAACTAAGTACTTCATTATTTTTTTGGCACTAATGTAAACCAAATCCGTTTTTAAAAAATAAGTCAAACTGAGTCATTATTGTTTTTTTAAACAACTTGACTGTTTCTTCTACTAAGTCTGCAAATTAACCCAAATTGGTTTGTAGACGTGGAAATATACACAAGTTATCAGTTCTTCTTATTCATACCTAATGATTCTGTTCATGTAAAATAAGTACCAGCCACACTCTACTTTTGATTATTTGCATGTTCATGAGATCAGAGATCCCCCAAATTGAGTAGAAGTCGAATTAGAATTTTCATTTATTATCAAAAATAAAACACATTGCTCAGGTCAGAATATTTCACTGGGTACTAGATCCTGTATCTTTCACTGATGGAATTCAGAAGAAGAATGAGGACATGCTATTTCTTCTTGATGGACGCTTCCCCTTCCTAGCCAAGTAAAGGCCTCAGGCCTCAGAATGGAAAAAAGGTCTGTGTGGCTCACATTCCTGTATTTCACTGGAAATTAAGATAATGGCCAGCTATCTTAACTAGAAATTAAGAAATTGTTCAGCCACACATCTCAGCCTTAATTTTTCTACCTGCGGACTGGAGAGTCACTATTATCATACCTCAGTGCTTAAATGCTATGGACCTAGGAAGCCAATGTGTTGAGAGCCCCAAGTCCACCTTCTGTGGACCAGACATGGGGTGACATCAATCAGAAATACCTCCCAGATTCCACATTTCCAGATAGGTACATTTTCATGCTTTGATTCATTAATTTAAAAAAAATAAAGCTATTCAAAGCACTCCCCTCCAGAATTTACCATTTGAAATAACAGCAGATTTAAGAAATGAGTCTCCAGGAATGATCCTGTCTAGACAGTGATGTCAACTGTGCTTTTCCACCTGGCAGGCACTCAGCTTGCCAGGTAACCAGGTGGCTTGGAGCAACTCTTTTTTTTTTTCCATTAGTCCTGCAAGGCCAGGCTCTCTCTCCTGGTTCTTGGATCCAGGAGGAGCTGCCTGCTTTGCCCCAGTGCTCTCTGAGGAGCTAACCTAGAAAATGACCAGCCCTATGCTCCATGTGTACCCACGGGCTCATTTGCTCAAGCTTTCAACTTTGCAGGTCATTTAACACACGGGCCATGAAGCCTGATGACCCACCTCTGAGTTTCAGGTGTTAGTGTGGGATCAGCCCCTCACCAGGGCATTCTCCCCTGAAATCCCCTCTCCCCAGGATGAAAGCAGCACGTTGAAGCAACAAGGTCAAAACTCTTCATCTCAAGGGTCTGGCCTGAAAACCATTGCCCATCCAAGCATCTTGTGCTATAAAACAGGACTAACCAATGCCAGGCCGCCAGGCTGACGCTTTGGGGTAATGCCATGGGAAAGCGTTTGGAGTTCTTCGTAGGAAAAAGGATATTTAGGGGCTAAATTGAAATCCAGTGAATGAAATAAGGACAGGAGTTTTAAATAGCGATACCTGGTGACAGTTTCTCCAGTGAAACTATGTATTAGAGCACATGCATTTCAATTTTCAGGTCAAATATATCCAAACTGCTCTAAAACAGTTTATGGCAGCCTTCTGACGTGAGTTCTGTGATTTGAGTTTATTAGTTTCTGGCATTGGGTCCTGTATTTTGAGCAATTCCTATAAAGTGTACTTGGGAGTTATTATTTTCCTTTAAAGAATGTGATACTAAAACAAGTTTTTTTTTTTGTTTTTTTGTTTTTTGTTTATCCATTTCTCTCTGTTCTTCACAGCTGTAGATTTCCACAGCAATTTGGGGTCTGCAGACTGGCCGTATGTATTCCTGGCTCTTTCTTTCTTTCTTTCATTGAATTTTATCTTATTTTATTTTTTTATACAGCAGGTTCTTATTAGTTATCTATTTTGTACACATCAGTGTATATATGTCAATCCCAATCCCCCAATTCATCACACCACCACCCCCACCCCCTCCCAGCTTTCCCCCCTTGGTGTCCATATGTTTGTTCTCTACATCTGTCTCTATTTCTGCCTTGCAAACCAGTTCATCTGTACCATTTTTCTAGATTCCACATATACGTGTTAATATACGATATTTGATTTTCTCTTTCTGACTTACTTCACTCTGTATGACAGCCTCTAGGTCCATCCACATCTCTACAAATGACCCAATTTCACTCCTTTTTATGGCTGAGTAATATTCCATTGTATATATGTACCACATCTTCTTTATCCATTCGTCTGTCGAGGGGCATTTAGGTGGCTTCCATGACCTGGCTATTGTAAATAGTGCTTCAATGAACATTGGGGTGCATGTGTCTTTTTGAATTATGGTTTTCTCTGGGTATATGCCCAGTAGTGGGATTGCTGGGTCATATGGTAATTCTATTTTTCATCTTTAAAGGAACTTCCATACTGTTCTCCATAGTGGCTGTATCAGTTTACATTCCCACCAACAGTGCAAGAGGGTTCCCTTTTCTCCACACCCTCTCCATCTTTTGTTGTTTGTAGATTTTCTGATGATGCCCATTCTAACTGGTGTGAGGTGATACCTCATTGTAGTTTTGATTTGCATTTCTCTAATAAATAGTGATGTTGAGCAGCTTTTCATGTGCCTCTTGGCCATCTGTATGTCTTCTTTGGAGAAATGTCTATTTAGTTCTTCTGCCCATTTTTTGATTGGGTTATGTTTTTTTAATATTGAGCTGCATGAGCTGTTTATAGATTTTGGAGATTAATCCTTTGTCCGTTGATTCATTTGCAAATATTTTCTACCATTCTGAGGGTTGTCTTTTCATCTTGTTTATAGTTTCCTTTGCTGTGCAAAAGCTTTTAAGTTTCATTAGGTCCCATTTGTTTATTTTTGTTTTTATTTCCATTACTCTAAGAGGTGGGTCAAAAAAGATCTTGCTGTGATTTATGTCAAAGAGTGTTAATCTTCCTATGTTTTCCTCTAAGAGTTTTATAGTGTCCGGTCTTACATTTAGGTCTTTAATCCATTTTGAGTTTATTTTTATGTATGGTGTTAGGGAGTGTTCTAATTTCATTCTTCTACATGTGGCTGTCCAGTTTTCCCAGCACCACTTATTGACAGACTGCTTTTTCTCCATTGTATATCCTTGCCTCCTTTGTCATAGATTAGTTGACCCTATGTGCGTGGGTCTATCTCTGGGCTTTCTATCCTGTTCCATTGATCTATATTTCTGTTTTTATGCCAGTACCATATTGTCTTGATTACTGTATCTTTGTAGTATAGTCTGAAGTCAGGGAGTCTGATTCATCCAGCTCCATTTTTTTCCCTCAAGATTTCTTTGGCCATTCGGGGTCTTCTGTGTCTCCACATACATTTTAAGATTTTTTTTTCTAGTTCTGTAAAAAATGCCATTGGTAAGTTGGGATTGGGATTGCATTGAATCTGTAGATTGCTTTGGGTAGTGTAGTCATTTTCACAATATTGATTCTTCCAATCCAAGAAAATGGTATATCTCTCCATCTGTTTGTATCGTCTTTAATTTCTTTCATCAGTGTCTTATAGTTTTCTGAGTACAGGTTTGTCACTGTTTGCAGATGACATGATACTATACATAGATAATCCTAAAGATACCACCAGAAAACTGCTAGAGCTAATCAATGAATTTGGCAAAGTTGCAGGATACATAATTAATGCACAGAAATCTCTTGCATTCCTATACACTAACAACAAAAGATCAGAAAGAGAAATTAAGGAAACAACCCCATTCACCATTGCAACAAAAAGAATAAAATACCTAGGAATAAACCTACCTACAGAGGTAAAACAAGTTTTCAATAAAGTGTTTTGAAAAGACAACAGGCTGAAAAACAGCTGGGCAAAAATTCAAGCTAGTAATGAACTGAATATGTCTCTAATTATACTGAACTTACAAGTAATAGAATGAGGCAGGGTTAGCAATTACTTTTTTTGTGTGTTGGGTGTTTGTTGCTAAACACGGGCTTTCTCAACGGACAAGGGGTACTCTTCGTTGTGGTGTGCAGGCTTCTCATTGTGGTGGCTTTTCTTGTTGCGGAGCATGGGCTATAGGCGCCCGGGCTTCAGTAGTTGTGGCTTGCGGGCTCTAGAGCACAGGCTCAGTAGTTGTGGGGCACAGGCTTAGTTGCTCCTCTGCATGTGGGATCTTCCCAGACCAGGGCTCAAACCCATGTACCCTGCATTGGCAGGAGGATTCTTAACCACTGCGCCACCAGGGAAGTCCCAGCAATTACTTTTGAGTGAACTTGAAAGCCTGAAGGAAGAGGAAAGCGCCCCTTAAAATTAGGGAAAAGTAATAAAAGTGCCATATCATTACATTTGATTTTAAATATTTTTACCTCTAGACTTTCAAAGGTCTAAAGGTTCAAGAACATGATTCCCCAATAAACGTCTTGTAGAAACTGGTGGTTTTCTCAAACCCAAGTTTGTTTTCGATATTTTTTCTTTATAAAGCCTTGAGTACAGACATCTTTTTGCCATGTAGCCCATGAGTTTTCAAGGTGATACCCCGAAGTAAAATTCAGCAAGTGATTAGAGGGTGCTGAATAGAATTCCTATACCCCAGGCTGAAAACTCAAGAGTTAAACAGGGTTGAGTCCTCCAATTCAATCAAATGTATAAATAATTCATTCGCCGCCCATAGAACTGCCTCAGCATCATTTGTCTTTAATAAGACAAAACCACAAATAAATAGGGTGCTGACTGGCATTGAGGCTCTCGTCTCTCACTATGTGGCTCTGAATCGAACCCCATCTTGACCAGAGGAATCATCCATCATTTGAGCAGATTGCTCAAGAGAAGACAGCCTGAGGTATGGAAGCCCTGGGCTGTTATGGGGTTTGCACATGCCTAAATCATGCCCTTCAGTCGCATACTCACATTCACACCAGGTTGGTGTCTCAGGTGAAAGCTGATGGGCTGGGTGGCAGGACAACAGTGGGCCAGGACACCTGAGACCTCCAGTTCCCTTCTTCCAGGGACTTCTCGTTCTCTGTTGTATAAATGCACACTTTGTGGTCCTGAGAGCTTTCTATTGCATCACCACAACACCACACCAGGTAAGTACAGTTATTACTATCCCCGATTTATGGATAAGGAAACCAGGAGTAAGAGAGGTTTAGCATCTTGTACAATGTTCTACTGCTAGCCCATGGCAGAGCCAAGCTTCAGTTTAGACAATCTGGTCTCTTACCTGCTAGACTGTATGGGGATTTTCTTATGGAGTCTTCTCCTAAGATACCCAAGCCTAATAGAGGTATTCTGAAAAGTCGACGTGTACAGATATCAAATTACTTCATGGGGATACTGAGATACAGAGAATTCAGTGACTTAACTATCATCACATACACATCAAATCAAGCCCTGGGCTGTTATGGGGAGATCATTCTAGGGAGCCTGCCTCCCAGTTGGAACAGCTGCTTCACACAAGTGGGGCTTGTGTGTGACAGTCACATCAGTGGCCTGGCCAGAGCCAGGGACCACAGTGGAGGCTCTCATCTTGGCTGTGTCCTCAAGCATTTCCCTCCTGGGGTTGAGCCTCAGTATCCTCATCTGTCATATGAAAGGAGATAGAAGTTCAAGTCTTTGGCATTCAATTTCATCACTAAAATTCTATAGCCAGCATAGCCAAGAGGGATACTCCATTCTGGAGTCAGCCATACTTGACTTTTCTGAAATGCAGAGCACCTGTACTGTGACTCCAGTGATGACACTGGCCCATCTCCCACCCCATGGTACCTGCTGATGGGCAAACATGACCTCCTCTTCCCCTCCCCACTACTCCCAATGATAAAAGAACTTTGGGAGGCTTAAACTAAAGAATTATGGCTTTTCTCTAACTGTTCACTACCATCTTGGGGGAGATTTGTGCTTCTATGTGAATGGCTCCATCCTCCTTTATCCTTTCCTGGAGCCGTTTCATCCACTGGATTATGAGTCTTTGAATCAGGAAGCAAGATTTTACTTTTAATGTCCTAGAAAATCACTGTAAGATATGTCACAAGGATGAAACAAAGTCATTTTTTATCTGGGGCTTTGATAACCCTTTCAGTCAGATGCTTTGGCATAAAGAATAAGCCTGGCTGAATTTACCCTGCCAGGAGTTCACGCACTTAGCAACAGCGCATTATGGCAAATGCCACTGCCTGTCAGTTGTTTAACATCAGGATCCTGAAGAATCCGTCTGCTCCAAGTCTCCATTACCTTTCATCTCCTCCCAGCACATGGGCACTTGCTTCTATTTTATTCAATCCTTAGATAAAAGACCAGAGGATTGCTTCAGGATTTAGACCTCTGTGTAGAATCACATTAGCTCTAAGATGTTCATTTTTTTTCTTACCAAAACCCAATATAATTTGTATTCTGATTTCAAAGACACTGTTTTACCTGACCTTTAAGGTGACCCCTTAAAATAATTGACATGCTAGAGAGCAGATCTCCCTATATTCAGGGTCATTGTTTGTCTTTTGATATATTCAGGCTTCTGCCTTCTAATGTTTCTGTGCCTTCAAATAGTTTTATTATACGTCATCATTCTTATTGTCATCGGCATTCTGATGCCTGTTTTCTTTACTTTATCTGTTAAGCAGAAGTATATTTAGCGCTGAAAGTGATACACCATAAAGGTAGAAAAAGGTGAACCTTTTGATATATTAGAAGTCTTTCATAGCACGAAGTAACTATTGCCTATTATTTTACTCTTGACGTTTTTATTTTTAAAGGAATTTCACTTGATTTGTGGTGCTGACACCTCTGATATGTTGTTTCCAGTGACCTTACAACCAAAATCAGTAGCGTGTGACATTTGATGGTCCAGATAAAAAACATTAATGGTGGAAGAGAGGGTTTATTTTCCTGGTCATAAATTAAGTTTAAATAACTCTGAATTTATTTTCAACTCTCCAGTACTTTTTACTGTCTAGGCAATAAATGTATTTATTACTGGGGTTCTACCTGGGTTTCCTCCACAGAGCCCTTTGATTGGCTGCTTTGAGTCCTTTCCAGAGGAGAGAAGGCTCTCCTCTGGAAAACTCATCTCGCCTGTAAACGCTGACTTGAACAAATTACTGTCTAATTTCTATCAACAGGGATCAGAGAAAGGGCTGCTTATGAGAGAGGTAAGCAAAAGCGTTTTTGTTGTCAAGCAGGTTAAGAAAAACAGGAGTTCATAAAATATCCACTGATATGGGTAACCCAGGCCTGAATGATTCTGTTTTGGAATCAGAAGTAGAGACACAAGTGGTCATGTCCTGATCCCTCCGAAGCCCTGTGTGAAAGGTTTGCTTTAGGTCCTGATTTAATTCTCACAAAAATGGAAGCCCATTCCCCCATTTTGATCTTTATAACTTTTCATCTTTACGTGTATGTTTTTTGGTACTCATTCATTAGATGTATCATAAAATTGTACTGAGAATTTCTCAGTGAAAAAAATTTTATGATTTCAGAATTTCAACCTGTATGTTTGAAAATTGCCTTCTATATATTTTATTGAGATATAATTCGCATGAGATTCACCATTTTCAAGTGTACAATTCAGTGGGTTTTAGTATTCACAAGGTCAAGCAACCATTTGCCACTATCTAATTCCAGAACATTTTCATCACCCGAAACACGACCCCCAAATTACCCTGTACCTATAAGCAGTCACTTACCATTCCTCCCTTACCCCAGCCCCTGGAGACCACTAATCTACATTCCGTCTCTATGAATTTGCCTCTTCTGGATATTTAATATAAATGGAATTACACAAAATGTGCTCTTTTGTATCTTCTTACATTTAGCACAATGTTTCCAAGGTTCATCCACGTTGTAGCATGTATTACTACTCCTTTTTGTGGCTGAATAACATCCAGTTGTATGGATATACCACAGTTTGCTTACCTGTTCATTAGCTGATGGATTGATTTTCATTTAAAAATTTCATCTTTATGTTCAAAAGTTGCCTTATAATTAATTCCCTGGGCATTCCCTTGTTGGAAATATTTTAAAGTTGGATCTTTGAAAAAATGTTATAAAGTATATATTATTTTAATATCTTCAGTAACAACAATCACATATCTCTTTTGATTATGTATGTATAAATTTCTTCATGATCTTGTCACAAAATGAGACAAAAATAGAATCTAAGAAGCTCTTCATTGTATGAGTAGTAAAACAACGTCATTCACTATAAATTCACGAAGATTACGTATGATTCTTGGATATATGAAATGCTATTCAAATGGCTTTTCATGAAAACCAGCTGCCTGATCCCTCTTAGTACCCCAGGACATTTTCCCCTGGTATACAGTGATATCTGATACATGTTCATCCTTCACTGATCTGTAAGTTCTTTGTGGGCAGGGGCTGTGTCTGCTTCATCTTTGTCTCCAGAGCCCTAATGCCCTGTACTCTACAGAGTACAATGCTTTGTACCTAAAAGCTTCTCACAAAATCAGTTTGATGAATGAATTAAATTATATGCTCTTCTGTTCTCTGTGCTCAGGGAGGAAAGAAAAGAAGAGACTTTTATAAAGGGCTTTCTGATCATTGCAAATTGGTTTCTGTTTACTATTTACATATAGAGGAGTGCACAATTCACACCTGTATGGTTTGATGAATGCCCACAAAATGATTACACCTGTGTGATCACCATCAAATCAAAAACCACAAAGGACCAGCCCCCCATATCCCCCTGGGGGTCTCCTGATCAATATCCTACCCTTCTCTCCAATGCCAACCACGATCCTGACTTCTAACACCGCAGGTAATTTTGAACTTGATGTAAATGGATATTCTTTTTATACTCATGACATTTTAAAAATAAAGCTAAGGGGCTTCCCTCGTGGCGCAGTGGTTGAGAGTCCGCCTGCCGATTCAGGGGACACGGGTTCGTGCCCCGGTCCGGGAAGGTCCCACATGCCGTGGAGCGGCTGGGCCCGTGAGCCATGGCCGCTGAGCCTGTGTGTCCGGAGCCTGTGCTCTGCAATGGGAGACGCCACAACAGTGAGAGGCCCGCGTACCGCAAAAAAAAAAAAAAAAAAAAAAAAAAGTCCTAGGGGTTTCAGTTGACTGTAAGGGCAATGTGGCATGGCTGCCAAAAGACTACTTTCATCATAGAGTCGTCCGGAGCAAAAGAGGTTACTGTTCTTTTTTCTGCCATAGTCAGAAGCATTTGGTGTATTTTATTTGCTTTTGATCATCACATTTAAAAAGGAATACGATAAAACTAGGGAGGTTTAAAAAAGGATGAAAAGGATAATAAATGATCAGGAAACCTCGTTGTCATAGGAGGAATGGTTGGAGGGTCTGGGCATCCTTAGTCAGAGGCGGTCTCTGGTTTTCTGAAGAGGGGTGAGAGGTAGGACACAGTGGAGCTACCAACGAGTGAATGGTCTGGGAAGGCATCTAATCTTTTTGCAAGTTGTGAATGGGTTTTGACCACATGATCACTAACTTCATTCCAGAAATAAGCTATGAATTGTGTAACCTGCATAAACCAGAGACATATTCAGTCTTAGTGTTCAGTTCAAGAATTGTTCAGCAGCCAAAGTTTATTAAAAATCAATTCTGTCAAAAAATTAATTTTTCTTAAAAGTTTACCCCACACTCATTCTGATGCATCAGTCTGCCCTCATCCTTTGCTACCTTATTCCTTCTAAAAGCCCCCAGAAGAGAATTAACATTTGTCAAACACTTGACAGGCACCAGCTCATGTTCACACATAGTGCCTCATTTAATTTCCACAGACACCATGCAAAAGATATAATTATTATGACCATTTTGTGTGTGAGAAAAGGCCGCTCAGAAGGTGTCATTTGCCCCATGTCACAGCTGGTAAGTGGAGTCTGGGATTTGAACTGAGGTCTCCCTCTCGCAGTGGCAGAAGCCTCACAGAGCTTAGCTAGTTTGTCTGAAATCAGCCTGCTCTGTTTGTCATGGGTGATGTGTATCTGGCTCTGTAATTCCAGCCTGGCTTTTGGTCTGGGGACAGAGAACCAGACCAACATCGTGTGGCAGCATAGTTTTTACTAAGAAAATATTCCTCCAGCTCTCTAGTTGGCTCTTCCACATCAGGATTCCTCTGCTTCAGGTCTTCTCAGTGTCAAAAGTACATATCAGTCTTTCTCATACTGGCCAAGAAACACATTGTAGAAAGAGCTGACCCAAGGCGAAGGGACTCCAAGTGACACTCATGCATGTATGTTAGGCTGCTACCCAGGCCCAGTGCTTGACTTACCCTTCGTTCAATTCACTTGTCTTTTACGTGCATGGCTTGATTTCCAGTTTCCCAAAAGGCTGCTCCACGGCCAACAAGAGGCACAAATGTTGTTTCCAGTAAAATTGTACCATTGTAGATAAGGTGGCCTAGTTCAGGGGTTGAATAGTAGGCGACAGGCATATTGGCCCTGGTCTAGTCAGAAGGCTCCACTTCTTTTATGTAAGAAAAGGAGATTGGCTCTGCACACTCAGTGCCTAGTCCAGGGCCGCCAACAGAGGTTTATGAGATGAAAGAGTGAATGAATGAATGCAGGCTCAGTGCCCTGCTCAGCTACTACTTTCAGGCAACTCCCAGTTGTCAAGGAGGTAAAGCCAGGGATGCTGCTGCCTCCTGCCTACCTGAGTCTGATTTTTGAAAGTCAAACAGGCACATTTGTATAATACATAGTAATTAAATCTTCTTGCTCATTCAATAATTTACTAATGAAGCAGTGTTGGTCCTGAGGATTTGTACCAAAAAATAAAAGAGAAAAAAAGAAAAGAAAAAAACGGAAGTTCGATTCTGCAGATTAGACCTAATCAGAACCATACTGAGGACAGCTTTGAAAGCCTTTTCAACCCACCAGCTACCGAGAAATCTGAAGGACCACATCCATTTCCTTGAACTCATCTGCCCCAGGGGAGAAAAGCCGTGCAAAGCAAGAGCAGCGTAGGAAAATGGGCCACAGGACAAGAAAACCCTACCCAGTAAGAAGAAAAAGGCTAACCTATCTTTTGGCTTCTTTCCGGAGGAAGGAGGTCGGGTCACTCCATGCTGGTGAAAGACAAAGCTTCGGGGAGGAAAGTTGGCCTTCCCACCGTTGAGGCTGAATCTGGAGCTGAGCGCTGCGGCATTTTCTCGTGGAGAAGCCTCTAAGGTGCAGG
>NW_006792921.1:2437752-2453704 GCF_000442215.2 Lipotes vexillifer | reverse complement strand
AGGAATGCGATGTCTCATTGGTATGGGGCACTGATAATGATCTGCTAAGTGCTTTCATCCATTACTGATGGATGCCTTTCAGAAGACCTCCACAGATGTAACACCTCAGCTAATTATGTGAACCCCTTTTCCCTGGTCTTCATCACTAACCCCAACATACTTCTGTTGCCAGGAACTCATGCTTTATCAATGGTCATTGATACTTCTAATATTTTCTTGGAGGTTTGGGAGGGTTGGGAAGTGAGAGAGGAAAGAAGGAAACCCTGGAATTTGGTTATCCCTTGAATTTTCAGCAGAAAGAGTGGCTACTCACAGCCAGGAATGGTGAGCAAACAGCTGTAAAAACCAGAACCCCCTCTTCCCCACCTAGTTCAGACCTCCACGCCCAAAAAACACCATCTAATCGATTAACCAAGGCTTCTTGAAGAGAACGATCTGATAAGGGTAATTGTTAGAGATGGTATCTTTTGTCATCATTTGTCTTTGAAAACAGAGAAGAAAACTGCTTTCAAGAGGAGGTAGCCCGCCGACATGAGCAATGGCGGATGCAACCTCATCAGTTACAGCAGCCTGCTAAATTTTGCACCTTTTCAGCCAGTCAAATATCCAATAACCACAAAGGGAGGGGAAAAAATGCATCCTCACTCCCTGTGTTTTCAACTTTTCCAACACTGGCTTGTGAAAATATTTGGGGTTGTTCACTGCTCTGCTCTCTGTAGCATAAACATTTATTTAAATGGGGCTGTCTCTAGTAATGAGGAATGAAGGAAAAACAATGGTCTGATTTTGACAAATTAACTTGTGATTTGGAGAGTCAGTGAAGCAGGGAAGAGACATTCCTAACTATACTAATTAAATGAGCTTGCAACATTTATTTTAATGCAATGGAACCAGCCATATGAAGATGAACATTTTAATTTATTTTGCAGTGACATTATGAAAAATTTCACTGCTGCAGATTATCTACAAAAATAAATCTCATCAGTATCTAGGTTTGTGCGAGAAATTTCCATCTTTCACACGAACCTGACCTTCCTGGGTGGAAGCAAGTACGAATGAACTAAGTTACTTGAAAAGTTTTTCTGAAGGCTGTCTTTCCACTGAGGCCGGGCTTTATGTTCAAATGACTTCTGTGCCAAACACATCCATTTTTCATGGTGCGGCGTAGATGAAAAATTCCCAATCCATTCTACGGGGAATGCGAATATAGCTCATTAGTTCTAAAACATTTTTCACGAAAGACGGAGTATTTGCCGGAAGATGAGGCTGCATAGTACCAGCCAGGAATGAACACCACATGTCCCGCTAATTGTTTTTTAAAGTTGTTCCTCGCCTCTCTGGCACGCAGTACCTATTGCAAATAGGAAACAATATGAAAAATGGAGAGGGAGCCCAGCTTACTGTGACATTATTCTGCACTTGGTGTCTTGTCTTTTTTTTTTTTTTCTGCCCTCTTTACATGCAGCCATCTTCTAGAAGGAAAAGGCACAGTTTTGTAGATGATTGAAGGATTTTTGCTTCTCCTAGAGACAAATGGAGGGCACATTTTCTGGAGCATCCACTCTCACCTGAGGGCAGCATCCCTGGAGGCTCTCCTTCAGGGCCACAGGTTGGCTGCAGGGCTGACACGTCACCAGGCAGACAAAACGGTCCCCTTCCAGAGAGCGGGTGAGGGCTGCTGGCTCCTGGCCTCCACCACAGCCAGCATTAAGGAAGTTACGCAGTCCAGAGATGTCTTCCAGACTGACATTCCCATGAAAGCTCTGCCAAGAGAGCGTGGAGGGGAGCAGACCACCTTCTTTCCAAGTCAGGACTCTGCCCACCGGCTATTGCTAGAGGCCTGGTGGGCACCAACCTCCCCTGTTCCGGATCCCCGCTCCCCAACCTCCATCTCACCTCACCGGACCACACTGGGCTGAGTAAACCTCGGTTCCCACTTGGGGCCTCTTTGTGGTCCTGGCCCTTCCTATCCAACTCACCACATATCGTTGTGACTGAGAAGAGGCCACTCCTGGAGTTCTGGCCAGTTCTCATCGGGTGTGGACTCAGCCCACACCAGGGGGCTTTTCCTGGGGTCTGCGTCCACCCGCAGGACCTGAGCTCTCTGCCCTCCAGCTCTCAGCCTGGCAGCCCTGCCCTTCCACCTCTTCCCTAGGCCCTGGGCATAGGAAGTAGCTGAGAGTACGTGCCTTGCCCCAGCGCATCCTCAGCCCAGGGCATTTACCGGACTGGTGGCCCCTGGAATGTGGGGCAGGGTGGGGTCCAGCTGGGTAAAAGGGTCTGTTTTCTCCAACCTGACCAGAGAAACCTCAGCAGGGTCTGCAGCACTGATGCCGTCCACATGCTTTTGCAGTTACCTGGGCAGCTCCTTGGCCTCCTGGGGGGACCCAGCACAGTCAGGATTCAGTCTGAGAAGCAGGGGTGCCTGCCCTCCCCGCTGGCTCTGCAGGCAGCAGAGGGCCTCTGGGGAGGGTCACGTGGCTGAAACAGCTTAAGTTCTTTGGGATCAAGAGCAAGGTGCCTCATCCATAGGTGCCCAAGGCATTGCTTAGAAAAGTAACCATGTTACTGTTGTTTCCTCCACAGAAGACATTGCCTCTAGTTCAGCCCTTATCAGCTATTTGAGGAATGACTATTGTGAAAAGTCACTGTGCTCAAAAGAATAAACACACAGTTTTCTCATCACAGGGAATTACAAGCAAATCCATCGATCAGACAAATAGTTCCCACTTTCCTCCTACCATCTCCTCACAAAAGCCAAGTAAATCAATTAAAGATTAGGAAGATTATAAATCTTCCTAATCTTCCTAATGGGTAAGAAGGGCCCATTTGGGGATCTTTTGGGGCCCAGCTGATAGCCCCATGGAAAATCCCACAGCATTCGGTGAGATGATAGAATTTGGTTTTCTGGAATGAACATGACAAATTTGAATGAGTCTCTCCCTAAGAAACACCTTGGAAACTCACCTTCTGCAGAGAGCCTTCCCCACTACCAACCCCGTCCTTGTTAATGGCCTTCACCTCAAATCCCTGCCCAAGGCAAAGACAGCCTACCACATGGCAGTCAGTCAGTACATGTTTCTGAAATGACTAAATTAGAAATTAACCTGTTGGGGGGAAAAGAAAGAGCATCTTGGAGTGAAAGTGGCCTTGGCTGTAGGGACTCTTTGGAGGCTTCCAAGCTCAGGAAGTATGGGTTCCTGTCTCTTCCCCAAAGCCAACCTACTGGCTAATAATTCTTGATGCTGGAGGCGGCACAGTGTGAGGGCTGAGGCAGGATTCCGGAGCCGTCTGTCTGCATCCAAGCCAGCTCTAACCCTCACCTACTCTGTTTCCTTGGGCAGGTTATACCCTGTGCCTCAGTTTTCTTGCCAGTGAAATGATGAGGGCAATAACCAGGATTTCTTCATCAGGTTGTTACACAAAGCACTTAGAACAGCTCTCAGTAGTCCATAACTATAGTATAGCTATGCTCCATTTCTCCACATGGCCCGTTGGAAAGATAATAAAAGATGAACTAAGAGATCTCACACTCTCATACAAGGGAAACCTCAAAGGGAATCTTCATGGGCTCCTAGATGAACTTTTTCATTTCACAGTTGTGGAGTGTGGGGTCCTGAAGTGGAAGCTGACATGTGAGAGGTCGCATAGCTGACATCACGGCTGGCCCCGCCCAGGAGTCCTCGGCTAGGATTTTGAAACACGCTGCAAAATCCACAGACACGCTCAAGTCCCACCATGCAGGGCAGCAACACCACTGCTTAGCTGACAAATATTTGCCAGAGCCCTGACCTTGGCACCCTCCTCTGCTCAAGAGGAGTTTATAATGCTGTTGGGAAGATAAAAATATATGAGAATTAATGCAAATATCACCAATTGTAGTAAATAACACAGCACAGCCTACATATAAAAAGACGTGGGAGACAGAACAAAGGGTGGAGTGGGGCAGGCATCATGTACACAAACTCCCAAGATGCTTACTTTCAGAGAATATGGCTGTAGTTGACCCAGTCACCAATCCCACCTCTCCCAGGGAAGAACACCGCCCACAGTTTGCTCTGGCAAATCTAGTCTAAGATTCAACTTAGATTGCAGCTTGTGTGGGCAGAGAACAGATTATACCTCTATTTGCCTGTAACTACACTGGCCTTCCTCCTGAGCCCCTACAAGCAGGAGGGGAAAATGAACTAGCTGTCCAGTCCCATTTCCAGATGACTTAACAGTCCCTTTAGGTGGTGTCAAGACTCTTGTTAATAAAAATGTTCCATCTCTCAGAGACACCCTCCTACCCCCCATCTTCTTCCCCTCTGGGGGTGTTCTGATGTGTGGATGGAGTGGGGAGACCAATGAGGTCACACTGAGCAGGGTAGATTGGAGAGCCTTGGACATGAGGTCCTCGGCCTCCTGGTCTCCAAGGTGATGCCCGCCTGGGAGCTGCTTGCCCTGTTGGCTGTGGTGGCTCAAGTCTGCGGCTGGTGGAATTCTTAATCTGGAGCTCCGCTCGGGCAGAGCTCTGCAGCAGCCCCTGGCCCTGACTCAGCGTCCAGCCTTTGCTATGGTGCCACCTCATCCCCAGGGACCCACCTCTAGCAAGCTTTTGCCAGCCAAACTCTGAGTAGCTTCTAGGTCCTGCCTGTGCCACATGGACTCCAAGACTGACCTGAAAGGAAAACCTTACGGTTTTAGTCTTTTTGGGCTGCCATAACAAAATACCGTAAACTAGATGACTGAAACAACAGAAATTTAATTCTCAAAATCCTGGAGGCTAGAAGTCCTAGATCAACATCTGGCAGTGTCGGTTTCTGGTGGGAATTCCTTTCCTGGTTTGCCTTTTCATGTGTCCTCACATGGCCTTTCCTCAATGTGTGCACATGAAAAAGAGGTATCCTTCTCTCTTCCTCTTCTTTTAAGGCCACTAACTCTATCAGATAAGGGCCCCACCTTTATTACCTCAATCTTAATTATCCCCTGAAAGCCCTCTCTCCAAATATAGTCACCTTGGGCGTTAGGGCTTCAACACAAGAATGTGGGGGGAGGGCGGTGGACACACCATTCAGGCCACAGCAGCCTCTCTGCCTGGCCACACTGTAGCCAGGAGAACTCTGGCCAGTTCTCCCAGGAGGACTCTGAGAAGGGGTCACTTTCCTTTGAATCTAGTTCAAAATAGGGTGGAAGGGACAGTGGCCTCTCTTTGCCCTAGATGTCATCTAGTTCAGGAAAAATAATATGTATGTGGCTTGTAGATGAGCAAAAGAAGCTAACATGACATTTCTAATGGCAAAGCAGAGCACTTGAGACTTGGGATACCTAGGTTATAATTTTTTAATGATTTTCTGTGTGACCCTAAAGTAACATAATCTCCCCTTGGGCTTTATCTCCTTTTCCCGAACAGAGGAGGCTGTTGACCTGCTTCTTAAAGTGATTGAGGGGAACTGGCAAAAGACATAATTGCAAAAGTCTTTTTTGTAAACGTGAAGATGTTTTTACATGCTGTAAGTAATAATAACACAGGAGAATATACCTCCTTTCAAAATCCATGACATTTGCAGAGGAAGGTATGTGGTCCAATAGCTGGAATCTCAGTTCCCTTTGGTAGGGTTGCTAAGAGGGAAAATGAGTCTTCCCATCTAGGGAGGGAAGGGAAAGCTTGGGGAAATTCTCCTCACTTAAGAGAGATGAATTCCATGAAAATCAGGACAACACAGAAAACATGTGCACAATCTTCCAGCAACAGTTTGTCAAAGAGAAGCAAATCCTTCAGGAAATTCTCTTTAATATACTTTTAGTAAATGTTTTATTGTATTGCATTATGGGAATTAAGGGAGTGAAGGATCCATACCATATTTTTCAAAAGCAATATTTTTAGAATCACAAATTATATTGAAATTTTTATACCAAGAAAATAAAAACAAATATCAGAAGAACTAAACAGCATTTATACATGTCTCTACAGAGATATATATGTATATTAGCAAATTGAAATATAGCAAATACACACAAAAACACCCACATAAAAGAGATGCAAATTATATTTTTGACACATTTTCAGCCCAATCACCTAATACAATTTTCTTTTATAGGCAGAGGTAATAAATAGTGCAAATGTATATTTATGGTGTATTTGACAAATGTATTTGCTTTGAGTCAGAAGGAAAAGCTCCAGAGATTTTACGGTGGAAATGCTTCTCATCTACCTGGACTAAATCGCTCGTCTTTCTTCTGGGTTTCTCACTGTGACCGAGTCTGAAGTGGGAACCACCTTTTGGTCTCAGAGTGTGGTACCTGCTTAGAATAAGGATTTGGAGCATACTTGAAAATCAAGATGTCCTGGTATCTGTGTGTGTTTATAGACTGTCTCGCCTCTAAGACTATGTGAGCCTTGAGAGAAAGAACAATGTCTGTTACTTCCACACAGATCTTTCTGCCTCCAGAACAGTGGTTTGCATGTAAGGGGCGCCTCATAGGACAATGTTATTCTTTTGCCAGGGTGCTGGTGTGGTCTGTAAGGGAGCAGACACATGCTATGTGCTGTGAGATGGTGTTTCACTTCAACATGTCTGAGAATCAGCTGTAATTTGCTTTTTAAAATGGAAGTATAGCTGATTTATAATGTTGTGTTACTTTCAGCTGTACAGCAAAGTAATTCAGATTTTTATATATATATAAAACTATATATTTTTCAGATTCTTTTCCATTTTAGTTTATTACAAGATATCAAATATATTTCCATGCTATAGATTAGGTCTTTGTTGTTTATCTATTTTATATATAGTAGTGTGTATCTGTTAATCCCAAACTCCTAATTTATCCCCCCCTCCCTTTGGTAACCATAAATTTGTTTTCTATGTCTGTGAGTCTATTTCTGTTTTATAACTAAGCTCACTTGTATCATTTTTTTAAGATTCCACATGTAAGTGATATCATATGATATTTGCCTTTCTCTATCTGACTGACTTAGCAGTGACTTACTCGTAATCCAAGAATACAAGAGTATTTCCCTAGTTAATCCCTAG
This sequence comes from Lipotes vexillifer, assembly GCF_000442215.2. Taxonomy (NCBI): domain Eukaryota; kingdom Metazoa; phylum Chordata; class Mammalia; order Artiodactyla; family Lipotidae; genus Lipotes; species Lipotes vexillifer. The sequence continues at coordinate 2,446,691 of NW_006792921.1, read as the reverse complement.
CTGATTAACTTAACTTCCACGCTAAATGTTCCCCTCTAAGTGCATCCATCCCTCCAGTGAGTCCTATGGGGTGCAGATGTTGGACCAAACAAGTGGAGAGTGGCATATCCTATGGGTCCAGGTGGGTGAGAAGCAAGCCCAGAGGCTCAACCCTAGCAAGGAAGGGGCAGCTGGAGGGTAGGAGGAGAAAATGAGGTTCTGGGGACTTTGGCCCTTAGCTAAAGAGCCCCCATCCCAGCCCAGGCTGCCCTTGGGGCCTTGAGTAGAGATATTGCCAGGGGAAGCCTGTGTGTGAATTCATCCTTGGAGTAGGGATAGGGCACCAGCCCACAAGGGCAGAGGGAGTGGGGATCCAAGGTAGATGGTTATGGGGAGCAGTCACCAGACCCACACCAGAGCCAGGCGGTGCCCCCCTTGGGGAGGGTTTCTGGGGAGAATACCTGGACACTGGTGGCTAATTTCATCACAGAGACTCAGCTAGTGAACAGCCTTTTCTCATCAATGCCTTGAAGTCAGAGGGTTCTTAGAGATAGAAAACTTAACAAGATTCAAATGCAAAGAGACTTTAGGGAAACCAGAGACCAGGACTGTCTGGCCCTTCCCCTACTAGGTCCCCTTTCTTTCTTAGTTCCATGTCTGGCTGGGAGGGCCTCATTAGGAAAGGCTGGGTGTTTCTTTACACATGCATGTCTCTCTCCAGGCCTGAAAATGAGGCCCACCTCACCCCACCACACTGCTGTGAAGAGATATGTTTAAATTTCTTGAAGCTTGGGTGACGTCCTCGGATAAGGAGCTCTAAGTACCAAGAATTATTGTTATTACTATGTAGTTACTGCCTAGCATGCAGCGAATTACCCTGCCCTGCTGTGTAAAAGATGTACAGAGGGATGGGCAAGTGTGGAGTGGGGAGGCGGGAGGAGGCGTAATGAAATGTACTAAAGAGGGGCCGGGCCCGGGAGCGTCCCATGCTTAGGGTCTCCACCAGGCACACTCTCATGGCCAGGACAAATGATCTCTTTCCACCCAGCAAACGGAAGACAACACGAAGATGCTAGGATTGTAAAGGATGCACAAGACGGGGCTTAAAGGCATGGATTTCAATCCCAACTCCAACACTTATAACTGTGTGCCTTGGACAAGCTCATGTGGGAGCTGCCACACAGAAAGCTCCAGATAGTTGTAGCAATTATTATTACTACTATTACTACAGCTATTATTAGACCTTGGTCCAGTTGTCTATGAGTTGCAGGACCAGTACAGAGTCTGAAGCATCGTTTTCAGAGTCAGGATTTCCCAGGAGAAATGGGAACCCACAACCAGCAGGGAACCACCAAAGGAGGTCAAATGGACACCTCCCAGAATTGCCAAGGACCCTCACTGGGGGCCAGGAGGGGGAGTCTAAATTCAACCTAAAAGTAGTTCTTGAGAGGTGGCAGTATCGCTAATGAACTCTGGGCTTCTGTTTATGAAAGAGCAGCCAATATGTCCTATGAGTGCTCAGTCCGTCTCTCCACCAAGAAGTCCTCAGACTATTCTGGAAACCACAGCTGAACATTGTGCATTCAGTTCTTCCCCAGGGCATCAGGGGCAGATGTGGGGCCGGGTGAGCTTTACTGAGGCTTATCCGTCTCCACCTCAAGCGCACCACACAAGGCTGGGATGACCTCTGTGGTGACTCAGTCACGGGACGAGTTTACTAAGCCCGGGAGAGTCTACAGTAAGAAGCATCAAACATGGTGCTGCCACAGAGACATAAGACTCATATGATAGAGGACATAAGACAAAGCATCCAGGGAAATATGACTAACCGTACATGGTGAGAAATGCCCGGAGAGTCCGGGGTTTGGGTTCCTGAAAGCTTCAGTGGTCAGAGGACATGTCACTGCTTCCTGAGAGATCATGGGGCAACTCACTAGAGAACATTCAAGTTTTTAAAAATTGAAGCATGGTTGATTTACAATTTGTGTTAGTTTCAGGTATACAGCAAAGTGATTCAGTTATATATATATATATATTTATATATTCTTTTTCAGATTCTTTTCCATTAGAGGTTACTATTACAGTATATTGAATATAGTTCCCTGTGCTAGAACATTTGATCTAGAATACAAATAAACACTCCCCCTCCCACAAAGATACACTTAGGTGATGTGCACAAGCTGTCAGATTACAAGTGATTGCGTCTCAATAACTTGTTGCTTGATCCACAAGTGGGTTGAGGGTGGTAGTTGGATTGTTTCCCACCCATTGTTTGAAGTGGTCTGATGATTTGGGGACACGTACCTAAAAGTACTCCCCCAACCAAGAAGCTGAGTGATATGAGTTAACTCAGAAGAATAAGTTTCACTCTGAATAAAAACCGTGGTACCTGAGTGGCAGGAATTATGGGCTGTTGTATGTACAAGCCACACTCCTCATCTCGTATTTCCCACACTAACTGTTTTCCTTAGATTCATCTCTATCTTGGTATATTCCTAAAGTAGTAGAACTTCCAGGGTGGAGTATCATCACTCATCAGAGCATTTAACTGAAAGGTACCTCTTCCATCTTCCCTCTTAAAGGCTGAAGAATTGTTTCTCAAACTTCTCTCTCTATTGAGCTAATGAAACAAAACGAAAACGCTTTGGAGAGCGTTTGGAGAGGCCAAACAGTGAGAGGCCCGCGTACCGCAAAAAAAAAAATACAAAAGTGTGAGTGAACCCCACAACTTGTCAATGAGACAAGCAAGTGCTTTTGCTTGTTGGAGGTGATTTTTATGGAAAGTTGTACTTTGCAGATTGCGACCAACCCAGCACATCCTCCACCCTCCTGCTCCTTTTCTCAGTTGGCTCTGAGGAAACATGCTTCCAAGTTTGAGAATTCATCTTGTCTGATTAATGATGTGTACACAGAGATTTTGGACTCATCTTCCTTCTCTTGGTCTTTTTTATTCCATTGTTTGCTGTGCTACAGCCCTGCGGATAGATGGTTCTGCTGTGATAAATGTAAAGTTTGCATAAGCCATGTAACAGCAGGACAGCCTATTATCACTGTACGTTTTCCATGGCTGTGCAAACCTCTGTAGGCTATTTTATTGCTAATAGATCCACAGAGAAACAGTAGTGATTTTACGACTCTTTTTAAAATGGAAATTCATGTTTGAGAAATACAACTGGGAGGAAACAGATGTAAACCACTTAAGCATTTGCAGAAAATTGAGATGCACACTCTTATTTACAGACCTACATAGCCTCCATCGCTTTATTTTCAAAATTAAAATAAGCAATCTGTTTACCGTGGGAAATGACGAACTGTAAACTTGTTTTTTTCCCTTTACACAACAATGGCCGCCCTCATTGGTTTTAATGGTAGTGCTGAAACAGGATGGCAATTTTTTTCCCCTTAGATTTTATTGTCTAGAATGCATTCCCTCCATAATCTGTGTGAGAGGTAGGCAAGTGGGAAAGATTTTAGTATAACTGTATGTCTGAACTCATATTATGCTTTAACAGCTAAAATGATTACCAGACACTTTAGAAGGACTTAAACTAAGTATTTATCACTACCTGTAAATTGCTTAAAATATTGGAAGAGTAGACCAGCCTCTACAAAAAATGCTTTTATATGTCCAAACACAAAAGCCCAGCCCATTCAAAACTATTTATTCTTGGGCTTCCCTGGTGGCGCAGTGGTTGAGAGTCCACCTGTCGATGCAGGGGACACGGGTTCGTGCCCCGGTCCGGGAAGATCCCACATGCCACGGAGTGGCCGGGCTCGTGAGCCATGGCCACTGAGCCTGCGCGTCCGGAGCCTGTGCTCCACAATGGGAGAGGCCACAACAGTGAGAGGCCCGCGTACCGCAAAAAAAAAAAAAAAAAAAAATTATTCTTGCCTTGTCCCAACTTTCACATATCTTAAAAAATTGTGACAAATTTCACATTTTGGAAAGGAGAGGTAAATCAAACTATCACGGAACAACACATCAATGAGATATCTGTGTGCTGGATTCACCAGAGCAAGTTCCTTATGACATGTGCAGGCTTCTCTGATTTCTCTTTTTTTTTTTTGGGGGGGGGGGGTTTGGAATGACATTTTAAACAATTGTGGTAAAATATACATAACATAAAATTGATCACTTTAACCATTTCTAAGTGTACGATTCAGCAGCATGAAGCACATTCACATTGTTGTACAGCCATCACCACCATCCATCTCCCAAACTTTTCCATCATCACAAAGAGAAACTCTGTACCCATTAGACACCAACTCCTCATTACCCCCCCGCCATGGTCCCTTGTAACTTCTATTCTATTTCTGTCACTATGAATGTGACTGTTCTGGGTACCTCATATAAGTGAAGTCATACAATATTTATTCTTTTGTGTCTGGCTTATTTCACTCAGCACAATGTCTTCAAGGTGCATCTGTGTCATAGTACGTGCCAGAATGTCCTTCCTTTTCAAGGTTGAATAGTATTCCCTTGTTTACATAAGCCACATTTTGCTTATGCACCCGTCTGCCAATGGTCGTCTGATTCTAATATTGAGAAGAATCCCAGCACCACAGGGAGGGAGGTGGCCCACCTTTACTGCAAAGCAGGACATGACAAGCCAAGCAGAAGGAGAACTGTCCAGGACCAACTCTGCAAAGCAAGGCAGGGAGGCCTCCCGTGAACTATATATAGATTTCTGGCTCTGTGCAATCCCCGGCTGGGTGAATCTTTTGCTTTCATCTTAGATCTTTGTTTTCAACGTGAAAGGAGGCTACACGAGAGCCTGTTAGAAACTGAAATTCTTCTCAAAGACAAATTACGATGGGCTTCAGCCCAAGATCGGAGAATAGAACGTATCCTCCAGGCTCCTTTGTAACCTTAATACCTCCCCCAAGCCTCCTGAAGGAAGGTATTGGGAGATCCCCTGATCACAGCCTTTGGGTCACATCCAATGAGGCACAGGCACAGCAAGTCAGCCTCTGAGCTCATCCATCCTTAGTGGAAATCATACTCTGCAGAGATGGTACTCAGTACACTCACAGCCTATGTGCTGTACTCCACTCTCTCATGCCAAGGAATTAAACAACTGTCGGCTATTTACCTTGCTATCTCCTGGCCCACACGATGTATCGCAGCTTCTGTTTATGGCCTCTTGGTGACAAAAGCTGATTACAGACCTGAGGGCAGGAAGCTTCGAGGCTGGACTGCTGTTGTCACTGTCATAATCACCACGTTTTTCCACAGACTCACCCACGTTCTCCACAACGTTGGGTGTTCTTACTAACAAAGTAGGGTATTTCACAGTATCTGTGAAATTCATCCCTGACACCAGTGTATTATCAAATAATTAAGGAACCTTGGGGGTGTGCCTAGACATTGCTGACATTTTACAAGGGAAAATGGACGTTCGTTGAGAGGAAATCTTATTAATAGAGAGATTCTCTGACATTACATATGTGTTGTAACATTACCATGGACGAAAAAAATTTGCACATATTCACTTATTTACTGTACACAGCATCCTGTGAGGTCTTCAGCGTGGCTCTATTTGCCCCATTTTATTGATGAGGTCAAGTGATTTGTCCATGGACTTCAGGCAAAGCCCACCTCTCTGCCCAGTGATGCAATCCTCATCTCCATGCCTTCTGGCTTTCTCTTTTGCTCTCTTTAAATTCTCCCCCAGGCTCTCATTGCCTCTGCTCTAATTCACCCCACACGCCTCATTCTCACTTCCAAAACGGCTTGCCACTGTCGCCAATACTGATATGAATGTCAACATTTCTTGAGCGTTATCTAAATATCAAGACATGTGTTGCCTCAATTGCTCCTTAAAGCAACGCTGTGAGAGAGGTTTCATTGTGAATCCCATCACAATGGGATGAGGAAACTGAGGCACAGAGAGATCAATTAACTTGCTCAAAGTCACACAGCTAGTCGGTGGGGAGCAGGGGCTTGAACTGAGGCAGCCTGACTCCAGAGCACATTAGCTGCTGAGCCCAAGAGGCCCTGTGGGGCTTCATCCGCTGTCTCCTCCCTGCTGCAGGGTGGTCTGTGTCCACTGCCCCTCTCTTGAAGAGAATGAATAGAGTACTTGACCTTAACCTACTAAGTGGAGCAGTGATAAAGTTCTGCCAACTTTCTTTTTTTTTTTTTTTTTTGTGCGGTACGCGGGCCTCTCACTGTTGTGGCCTCTCCCGCTGCGGAGCACAGGCTCCAGACGCGCAGGCCCAGCGGCCATGGCTCACGGGCCCAGCCGCTCCGCGGCATGTGGGATCTTCCCGGACCGGGGCACAATCCCGTGTCCCCTGAATCGGCAGGCGGACTCTCAACCACTGCGCCACCAGGGAAGCCCCAAGTGTGTTGTTCCTTTAGTTGACTTGTTCTTTTAGTCTCAACCAATCAGAAAAACAGTTCTACTACAGGCATCTTGTGCAGCAAGAGGAGAGGTTTGGGTGATCCGAGCTCAGATCCCAGCTCTGCTCGTTTCTAATGCCGTGAGCTTCATCAACGTGATTCACTTCTGTGAGTCCCAAATTCTTCTTCTTTAGGGCAGATTAACAATAATCCATCATTAAATGAGATAATGTACATGGAACATCTCAAACTGTACATAGTAGGTGCAGAATAGATGACAGCCATCCAGATCATGAGAACAAATCCAAAGCCACAGAGGCCTCACCAAAGGCCCACTCAGGACTGAGCTTGGGGAACTGGGCTGAAATTAATTAGGTTGTGTACCTGTAAAGGTCATCCGGAGTTACAGTAATACGACCAGAAGCAAATTAACTTGGGTCTAGAAGCCCAACTCCTTCCTCCCTCAGAGGACCACCTCAGACAAATGAGCAGTCCAGCCTCTGTTCAGGAAGGAAATGTGAATTCAGTCAACAGGTCCAGGCCTCTGCTGAGAGCAATATAAACTAATCAGAATTATAGATCATTTTAATAAGAGGTCACTTTGGAAACCTGAGGACAGTTATAGTTGATTTAGGCTAGTGTGAGGATTGTAAAGAAAACACCTTGGGTCTTTAAGTTCTATAGCTTCCTTTGGGTAATTACAAAGAAATACAGTAGTGTGTAGAGGTACACCTCTCTGTGACCTTCCATGGATCAGATGCACACCCCTGCCAATCAAAACCAATACTTCGGGCTTCCCTGGTGGCGCAGTGGTTGAGAGTCCGCCTGCCGATGCAGGGGACACGGGTTCGTGCCCCGGTCCGGGAAGATCCCACATGCCGCGGAGCGGCTGGGCCCGTGAGCCATGGCCGCTGAGCCTGCGCGTCTGGAGCCTGTGCTCCGCAACGGGAGAGGCCACAGCAGTGAGAGGCCCGCATACCGCAAAAAAACAACAACAAAAAAAACAGTACGTCGTTCAATAAAAGTTTGAGATAATGTGGTTTTCCGACTGTATTGGATGTCCTGTCCACCACACGAGGGCTATGACCACATTCCTCAGCATTGGATGGTATTTCAAATACCATTTGCTTTACCCAAATCAAGCCCCTAAAAGTGACAGTTCTATTTTCTGTACTCACAGGCAATAGTATAGCATGTGGACAAACAGCTTTTGATCCCAATCCTGTCTGTCACCTCCTACATGTGTGACCAGCTCCCTCGTCTGAGAAATGAGAGTCTTTGTTAATGAGAGTAATTAAACGAGTTAATGCCTGTGATATATTTTGTCCAGTGCCTGGTTCATAGTAAGTGCCCACTAAAATAATGGAATAAATGGTAGCTACTCATAGATGGGTTATACGGATTCTAATAGAAACATAATGGGTAATTAATTTTAGCTGAGTTAGACTTGTTTTAGGCTGGGGCTTCTCAAGGTAGATTTTAAAAGCCTTTGAAAAAGCCATAGAAATAATGCCGGCCCACAGATTTGAGACCCCAAGTAAGAAGGAAAAGCCCAAGAAGCGTTATTCGCTCTTTCTCTTCTTTTTTAGTTTGGTTTTCAAAAGGAGCTACCCTCACACATTCCCTTCCCCACTGCCCTGAGGATACTGTAGTGTGTTTTGTGTTCATCACTCCTCTGCTTGATCCAAAGTTTCCTGCCTCTCCCTGAAAGATGTATTTTTAGATCTGCCCCATCATCTTCTTTTTGCAGGACATTACGTTTGTGAGAGTCATCCACGTGGCCACGATTTATTCACTTTCGGGGCTATATTCCTTGCTACAAATATACTCCAGTGTGTTCTTCCAGTCTATTGATTTTGGGCATCTGCATTGTTTCCAGTCTTTGCTCCTATGAGCATTCATATCCACTAGGAGCATGCAACAATGTTTCCAGGGTCCTTATGATGAATGACTTTAGAATTTTACTGAATTCTGTACCTATCGAGATGATTTTGTGGTTTTTCTCCTTTCATCTCTTAATGTGGTAAAGTAAAGTAACAATTTTTTTCTAATATTGAACCAATGGTGCATTTCTGGCATAAAACCTACTTGAGAGCTTGTTTGGAGGTTCTAGCAGGGGAGAGCAGCTACTCACATACCCTTGACCGAAGAACAGTCCTCCTCTGTGGGGGAAGGTCATCCTCTTCGATGGAGCACACAGCTTGGCGATGGATGCACGTGGAGCTGTGAGGAGGGAAGGGGACACCCGCCTAGCCTGCCAGATCAGCTGAATCAACCCTGGCGATCTATGGGGTGACAGATGTCGCAGCCAGATCGCCCTCACATCCCATAAACCCTACTTTACCTCTTTGTTGCACAATTTGGTTTACTTTTATTTTAGTTAGTATTTATAGATCCACCTTCACCTAGATTTGGTATCAAGATTACACCAGCATCGGGCTTCCCTGGTGGCGCAGTGGTTGAGAGTACGCCTGCCGATGCAGCGGACGCGGGTTCGTGCCCCGGTCTGGGAGGATCTCATGTGCCGCGGAGCGGCTGGGCGCGTGAGCCGTGGCCGCTGAGCCTGCGCGTCCGGAGCCTGTGCTCCGCAACGGAAGAGGCCACAACAGTGAGA
>NW_006792921.1:2418625-2437742 GCF_000442215.2 Lipotes vexillifer | reverse complement strand
AAAAAAAAAAAAAAGAAAAAAAAAAGAACCCTGGGTTACTTTAAAGTATATTCTTTAAAAGTTCAAAACAAACGGATTTTTAGAAATTATCTGTTTGTCATTTATTTATAACTTAATTTCATTGCAGTCAGTGACTGTGACTTGACTCATACCAATTACTTGAAATTTTTCAATACTTGCTTTTGGTTTATAATGTGGTCAACTTTCATAAATGTTTTCTGTGTGCTTCAAACGAATCTCTATTTTCTGATTATTAGGGATAGTTTTTAAGTTTATCCATTAGATTAAGCTTGTGATGTTCAATTCTTCTGTATTCTAACTGATATTTTTTCTCTGCTTGATTTACCAACCACTGAATGTCTCCCTCAATCATGATCGATTTGATAGTTTCTTTTTATCTTCTATCAATTCTTGTCTTTTGTATTTTGAAGATTTATTACTGAGTACATACAGGGTCCTGGTGAATTCAATGCTTTCAAAAATATGGGGCTTCCCTGCTGGTGCAGTGGTTAAGAATCCGCCTGCCAATGCAGGGGACGTGGGTTCGAGCCCTGGTCTGGGAAGATCCCACATGCCACGGAGCAACTAAGCCTGTGCACCACAACTACCGAGCCTGTGCTCCAGAGCCTGCGAGCCACAGTTACTGAAGCCGGTGCATCTAGAGTCCATGCTCCGCAACAAGAGAAGCCACTGCAAGCCTGCGCACTGCAACGAAGAGTAGCCCTCGCTCAACGCAACTAGAGAAAGGCTGCATGCAGCAACAAAGACCCAAGGCAGCCAAAAACAAATAATAAATTAATTAAAATAAAAAATATGTACTAATACTCATTATCTATAGTAATGCCTTTTACCTAAGGTCTGTTTTATCTGGTGTTATTATACTAGCTGTCTTTTGGATACTATCTGCCTGTTGTTTCTCAGATTTGTTCTCCCCTCTTTTATGACATGATTTTTCCTCTCTCCCATTTTTAGCTGGAGCCTTGATCTCCTGAGTAAAAACTCAGCAGCTAGGTGTGGCCATGTAACTAATTTCCGGCCAACGAGATGAAAATGTTGGGTTGTTTGACAGCTTTCAAGAACCTACCTTAAGAGGAAGTGCAGGATGTGCCCTTTCTTCTTTTTCATCCTTCCTTTATCCTGAATCCTGGAATGCAGATGCTGCCATCTGGGACCATCTGAGACAAGGCTACCTATTGTGAACCAAAAGATAGAAAGAGCCAGATGCACCCACATAAGGCTAGTTGCTCTCAGGTATTAGGTAACCATTGACAAATCAGTCCATGAGTCCTCAACAGTAAATATGGCCAACAGTTTGAAGGTCAAGCCACAGCTGGTCCATCTCCATGGGCCGGTGACCTGCTTTCCACTGTAAGCCAATGGACCAGACAGAAAGCTGTGGTCCCAGAATCCTCCCTCGGGTACATCAGGCCTGTCTAGTGTCACTGCCCATGTTAAATAGCTCCCAGATGGCATCAGGGCCCTGATGCCCATGAGGTTAGGAATCTGCACAATTCATCCTTCCTGCATTCCTCAAATCTGGTCCAAGCACTTTAATTTTCCAGCAATGTTTGAAGCCTAACATTCTTGACTAAAGCAGAAAATAGGCAAGCAAAATGTCCACTAAGAGTTTTAAAATGTGTTCCCTTGGCTTCCTACTAAATTCTGTTCCAAGTGTATCTTATCACTGACATTTAAAAATTTTTAAATTAGCTATATAGGGCTTCCCTGGTGCGCACTGGTTGAGAGTCCGCCTGCCGATGCAGGGGACACGGGACATGCTGTGGAGCGGCTGGGCCTGTGAGCCATGGCCGCTGAGCCTACACGTCCAGAGCCTGTGCTCCGCAACGGGAGAGGCCACAACAGTGAGAGGCCCACGTACTACAAAAAAAAAAAAATTAGCTATATAGTTTCACTATATATCCTGCTAATATTGAGCTGAATTGGATTCAGAGATGAGTAGTATAGATACACTGAGTTCATAAAATCTTGCTTCCTAAGTTTCCTGGACAGCTGCTTAAAAATTTAGGTCTGGCCTAACAGTTCTCTAATGGGTAAGTTTTTTCTTTCTTTCATAAGTAGAGAAATAAGGAATTCTGCTAAATTGAAATATAATTTCCTTATACTAATTGCTAAAAGTAAAGGGCTACCATTTCTATGACTCTGCCTATGCTCAAAGTCTCTGTGGTGACACCCTGAAAGATTAATAATCTTCTGAAATAATTAGCAAATTAGCTATTTCCTTTTTTCCTTCTCTTGAGGAAAAAAAGTTGAGGCTGAGGAAGTTTCCTGTTCCAGTGTCCAAAGGTGTGTGCTTGTACACAGCACGCTCTCATCACACCTGTGGCTCTCAGGTTTGGGTGTGCATCTGCATTCCCTGGGAAGTGGGTTCCCTTACCACACTCCTTTAGATTCCCAAAACATACTCCTGTAGATTCAGGAGGCTTAGAGAAGGGTTCAGGTATCTGTGTTTTTATTAAGTCCCCAGAAGATTGTAATGCCTTCCAAGATGAAAAACCAGCGCATTTTCTTCCTGGATTATCCATGCTTCCTCCTTGTCAAGATAGGGAAGGGCAGGAGGGCATGGGGCTGCTGCACCAGGTGAGTTCTCCAGGGCTGGTCTGGTGGGTGATAACTGTCATCCTACAGGGGATACCAAAACCAGGGGAGAGGGAAGAACAGCTCAAGTTCACCAAGCTGATAAGAAATTGCCCAACCTGTTGCCAGCACCAATGAGGCCATGACTGGGAAGTCAGGAATCCAATGGAAGCTGAGAAGCAAAAGCATGGGTTCAAGGGAGAGGCCAGGGCCACTGTGAAGGTCAAGTGTTGTCTTCTACTCATGGCTAGGGTATAGGTGGGGCAGCTACACCTTAAGCATCAGCATTGTCTGACAGCTGGAGCAGACTCAATCAATCTGTGATTTTTCCAGGAATTATTGACTGAGAAACTGGTGGAGAGAGGAGCTGCCTGAACATAACTACTTGATCTGCTATTGGGTCAGCCAGCTCCTTAAGAGCCAATACCTTGGGACCCTGAAAACAGCAGCAGAGGTTGGAATCCTGACTCTGCCATCACCACACTGTGACCTTGGACAGGCCGAAGTCATCCCCCCAGGGCTGACCAAGTCAGCACTTGGTCAGTGTTGGTACATTTGAGAGCAGACTCCTCGTGTTTTTGCTTTTTATATTTTTGTGATTGATCATCAAGCTTTAAATACAGTTAGTATCCAAAAAAATACCCGTTGAATGAGCAGATTCTAAAAATAATCAAAATAAAGTAATCAGTGTGATGTAATTCATTGATAAACAGCAGGCTTATCCTGTCTCTGAAACTTAACTCAGCCACGCTCAGCCAAGGCAAGATTTTGAGGCAAATGGATAAATAACGGTGGTAAGGACCTAAAGACTATTTAATGAACAAATGAATGATTAAATGAATGGATTGTTAAAACTAAATTCCTGTGTAGACATTCAGTCACAGGATGCTAAATACCCACATAAAAAATGGTGCCAAAAAAGTATGTGTGCTATTAAAAGTCAATTAAATATTTCAGTAAATCCAAATATCTGGATATCTGGGTTAAGTTCATCAAATGACTGATTCTTGACTGAATTTTTAATTTTAATTGAGTCTCTTTTGAGATGGTGTAGCCTGAGTCACTCTTGAGGACACAGTGAAGGAGAAATGTGAGGAGGCATCATGCCCATGGGTAGCCTTGGACTGTCTCATGAGTTCAAGCTGCAAAGAGAATTTCAATGTCACCACAGTCATTGCAGGTTCACAGTGAAGGAATCATTTCAGAGTTTCTATTTTTAGATTCTATCATAGTAAAATAGGGCTTTGAAGTTTTCCAAGACCTTTATCTCATAGTTTTTAATTAAGGAGAACTGCATTATCACTGAAGTATATAATCTTCTCGGAGCTATAAAGTCCAGCTGATGGCCAATTACATTTTAATCTGTTTAATGAAATTTCCTAATAAAATATCTGATCAATGAATATTTGTATTGTGCATGCTTTACACTAATACATGGTGACATAAATGCCTAGTCAGAGGTGCGTGTGTGCTTGCATACATCAATACTGTTCAGGCTCTTCAGCCTTATAGATTTATACCCAATTTGCTTTCAATGTTTCCTGCATTTTTTGAGCAAAATCCCTTTATCAGTTTAAATTTCTAATATTCAAATTTATATCTAGATGTTAGTAACCAAAGGGAAATTATTTAGCCACCGCTATGTATTTTACATGCAGATTTTTATGGAGTTGCACTAACTCAAGCATTGCAATATATGGTGTGCCAATTTGTTGCTGGTTCTTTTTCAGTGTATTAACTACAGAATTGTAAAATGAAAGAGGTGAGAATTTCTCACCCCAGTCCATGAGTTGTATGAGGCAGTTCAAAAAGCCCAGGAGTTCTGCCAGCAGCTCAACTGAATCCGAACATTTCTCTCCTTAGGATGCTACTTTTTGTGCAGTGTTTTTCTCTAACCCTGGGAAGGGACGATTAAATAAATAATGAATAAACATGTCTCATTGAGGGGACTTGGACGTTTCATCTAAGTTTACACGTTAATTAAGATAAGATTGTTCTAGTCCCCCCCAAAGGGTATTTTTTTTCTTTTGAGCAACTAGACTGAAATATAGTATAAAAGTGTATGAACACTCTGTTAAATGCACAGATTTAACCCCGCCGTTTTGCTTCTAATCATTATTAATTGCCTCCAGTGGTGGACATTAATTTCCCTATTGCAGCAACATGCATCTTGAGCTTGGGCATATCCTAATACATCAAACGGGACAGGTGATATAATTCAGTTGGTCACAGCTGGAAAGGAGACAGCCACCCACATGCAGGCAGTCTGTCAACCTTAGTTACACTGCAGACACCACCACAGCCTCCGAAACAACGTTGTACATTTATCTCTGGGGATAACGTTACATGAAGTATGGCCGCTTGGTTCATCCTATTTAATCTGTTATTGTCTTAGCGACTACAAGAATCAAACAGCTGAAACTCAAAACTCTGAATTTGTTCCTAGCCATTGAAGGGGGAGAAAACGGAGACAAATGGTCAAACTCATGGTTCAGATGAAGTGATAAGTACTTGGTTCAGTGTGGATTATATCTGAAGATAGATGTCATCACAGGATGTAGAGTGAGAGCCGCTAGTAATGTTTACTGTGATGTGACTTCAAGGTCCTGCCCTGCTCCGTGGGCCTTTAGGAGATCTTGACAAGTTGCTCATAGTACCTTGTGTTTATACAAGACTGGCTCTTTGGAACAAAGTTATTAGCTTTGTTATCCTCAAAGATTAGCTCAAAGCTTCTCAGTGGTAACACAGAAAAAAGAGGTAGGGTGGGTATTAGAGTCGATTGGCTGAGAGAAATGAGTCGATGATGAGGCTGTGTTGCGTTATGAGCTAACATCAAAGCTGCAACTAGGACTCAATGCCAAATGTTGGCCCTTGAGTCTGGCTCTCCCTGAAGAGGTACTTCCTCTTCCTCTGCAGGATTCATTCTAAGTAAGAGAAATGCAAATCAAAACCACAATGAGATATCATCTCACACCCATTAGGATGGTCACTATCAATAAGTGTTGGCAAGGATGTGGAGAAACTGGAACACTTGAGCACTGCTGGTGGGAATGTAAAATGGTGCAGCTGCTACGGCAAACCATATGGTAGTCCCTCAAAAAATTAAAAATAGAGGTACCATATATACAGCAATTCCCCTTCCAGGTACATATCTGAAAGAATTGAGAGCAGGATCTCTAAGAGATATTTATACATCCATGTTCAAAGCAGCGTTATTTACAATAGCCAGGAGCCGGAAGCAACCAAATGTCCATCGACAGATGAATGAACAAAGAAAATGTGGTACTATATAAATACAACGGAATACTACAGCCTTTAAATACGCAGCCTTTAAAAGGAAGGAAATCCTGTCACAGGCTACAACATGGATGAACCTTGAAGACGTTATGCTAAGCAAAAGAAGCCAGCTGCAAAAGGACGAATGCTGAATGATCTCACTCATATGAAGTAACTAAAGTCAAAGTCATAGAAACAGAAAGTACAAAGGGTGGGGAAGGGGAATGGGAATTCCTGTTCAGTGGGCATAGAGTTTCACTTTTGCAAGATGAAAACATTCTAGAGATCTGTTGCACAGCACCGTGAATGTACTTACTACTAAACTGTGCACTTAAAATGGTTAAGATGGTAAATTTAATGTTATGTGGTTTTCACCACAATACAAAATACATATAGACAGATATATAAATCGAAAAGTCTAGACGAATATCCACACAATGTTTACAGTGTTAGAATTATGGGGAATATTTTCTAATTTTTTTTTCTCATATACTTATATTTGTAATTTTTCTCTACAATGACATATATTGGAATTCTGTCCAGAAGTTAGTTTATCATAGTAACTACCTTTTCTAAAAATAGCCCCAGGCCCACAGTGTCTTGCCCAAGGACACAGAGAGTCAGCAGCAAACCAGGAGGAATGTTGAGTCATTTGCTCACCCAGCAAGGTGGGTAAACACTCAAGTACACTCCTGTCTTGCTCCACATCCAGGGACGTAAATTATTTCACAGCAGGATTCGCTGGACATTCTCTACCAAGGCATTCTTAGGATTTTCTTTACCACCACCCAGCTCTCCATCTGCCCAGAGTCAGCTCAAGTAAAACCTCCCAGTGGGATGCCACTCATCACGGAACTGCCTCTCATCTCTCTTTTTGCATTTACCATATCCTGCCTTGTTAATAGTTCTTTGTGAACCTGTTTTCTCTTTCTCATTAGATGATAAACTCTTTGAGGGTAAGATCCATGTTCGCTGCATTTGTGTATCTCCAAACACAGTGTCTACTCATGGCGACCCCTGGAGGGGTAGCCTCTAAATGAATGACAATGAATGAACAAATCAGTGAGTGAATCAATGAATGACATGATCACTGAACTCTCAATGAGCAAATCAAGAAATCAAGTCAGCTAGGACAAAATTTTCCCCACGAGTTCTGGATTGGTTCTTATTTTATCCAAAGCAGCAATCCTTATCCTCAAAGCTTCTTTTTTTTTTTTTTTTTTGCGGTACGCGGGCCTCTCACTGTTGTGGCCTCTCCTGTTACGGAGCACAGGCTCTGGACGCACAGGCTCAGCGGCCATGGCTCACAGGCCCAGCCGCTCCGCGGCATGTGGGATCTTCCCGGACCGGTGCACGAACCCGCGTCCCCTGCATCGGCAGGCGGACTCTCAACCACTGTGCCACCAGGGAAGCCCCCTCAAAGCTTCTTTTTGATCAAGGAATTTTTATTCTTTGTACTTAGTAAGAATTATAAAAAGAAGAATTACAATAATAATTATAACTATGTCATATCAGCCCCATATTTTAAATAATATGAATCCATTTTTACCTCAATAAAGGCAAATTTTCATTCTTAAATTTGCTTTAGCAGGGATCTCAGACCTTTATACAAAGACAGGATATATGCTTTATAAAAATGGTTTTGTTTTATCATGTCTCCAACCTGGTCCCTAGGGGAAAAGTTACAGGTGGGTCCTATTTTGTATATTAGAGATGCCTCTTTGTGTAAATAAATTTTTCATAAATCAAATTATAGTTGGGATATCATAGGGGCACAACTATTTCAATGGAACTTTCCAGAAGGATTCTGTAAAAACAAGCTTTGCAAAGCAAGTAACCAAACATCATTTGTACTGTTTGTAAACTTTGCTATATAAGATTTTCTAAAAGTGCAGCATGAGGTTTTATCCAATGGTTTTGGCATTAGGTTAAAAAAAAAGGTAGCAAAATACATTTGCAGCCTCTGCATGTAAGGCGTACATAAGTTTAACCACCACAAAGAATCAGGATTCCGTAAGACAGATCCCAGGCTTGGAGTGACTGTCACTCTTTCCTTGCTTTCATCTCCCCTGCCTTTCCAGAGGAGATTCTTGCAGGATCCAGGCCTGAGCACTGCTTTCTTCCAGGGCTTCCACCATAGCTGTTTATTTTTCTCTCATTCTGTTTTCTCTTGGAAGAATCTGAACTCTCCCTGAAAAGCTGGCCTCAAACATCTTTGTCAACTTTAACTAGAGGGCCTGGCTGGCTTTTGCAAGAGTCCCTCCCTACAAGATTCACTGTCCCTTGCCTGCCTGCGCGGAGGTCTGGCCACGATGCTTGGACTGCTTTTCACTCACACGGAGGTGAGATTCGCAGCCAGGCGGGCGATGATGGGCTTTAGATGGCAGATAGGCCGTGTGCCGCCAGCACCGCCTCAGATGTGGAGCTCCTCTGGGGTTGCTGTCAGGGACTCACACAGGACATTTTTGTTATCTAGGCAGAATGTGTGTCTGGGTTAAACTGTCAGTGTCACCATGTCACCGAGCTCTCTGCTGAGCCCGAGACAGGCCTTCCCTATCAGTGATGGCTACAGCAGGCTGGGATCAGCTGCCTCTCCAAGCAGCCTGCTTTTTGCAGCCACAGTGTTTACAGGGCATCACAGGCAGCCGCCAGGACTGGGATCAGCATTCTCTCTGAGTGTGCAAGGGAACAAAGACTACTCTGAAAGATGCACGTGGAGGAAAAAGCATGATAAGATGTCCTGTGACTACAGAGACGCCTTTTGCAACCACGTACAGTCATGCTGTTAATTAAAAGAGTTAAACTTGGAAGTTAGACTTTGATGCAATGTGTTGTTTCCATTCTTGGAAATACAGTCACGAGGAGCTAATAAATAATCCATGAATGCTCATCTTTTTAAGTCATTTCAAAGGGATGAAGTCGGCCTGGATAATTGTAAATGCAATGGCTCAAGCCCAACTCCATTAAAATGGAAAGGTGTGAACTGATTAGACACTCAGCTGCTTTTGATAGAAGTCTTAAATTCAAATGCCACATCATTTGTTTTTAGCAAATAGAGTAATTACAATAATATTTTCTTCATTTTTAAGGTCAGATCTCTTAAAGTCTACGTGCCTGTGCCTTATTTAAATGCAGCTAGAATAATTTTCCCTCCATTTGTTAATTAAATGTGTATGTAGCTTAAAGGTAACATCCACCCTTATTTTCTCTGGAGGGGAAATAAATAAATATTCCAGGTGTCTAGCTCCAAGTTTGGAGGGGAGAGTTATAATGCTATTTCATTTCAGATATTATTAGTGAAATGGAAATTAACCTGATTTTCCACCCTAGTAACTCTATTCTTGCTGAGAAAGATAGCTTTTGTTTAAAGCAAAGGTGTTTTCCTACTGCTATACATTCTCAAACCTACTGTGATCTGAATTTTTTTTTAATTGATAAAGGATTCATTGAGTGGTGAAGTCAATACGTTTTAATATTCTTGTAGCATCAATGCCCAAAGCAAATTTTGTACATACTTACCTCTTATGGGAATTGCAGTATGTTAACAAATATGTATTTTTCTAGGATTTTGATAAATACCTGAGAAGTTTTTTATAAGGGAAAACTAAACAAGATTTTATTGTTTCAAATGAGACTGGCATTTTAAATGAGCCCCAACAAACACAAAAAACAAAACTGATCTCTGCTTACTATAAATTAAAACGTTTCCTTTTGCCTCCTTCCTCCTGGCTGTTGGGGAGTTAAGCTCCGGAATCAGTCGCTGTACAGAAGTGATGGAACCGGAAGCAATCAATTTGCTCAGGAAGGGCAAGTCTGGTTACAACTGGGTCCAGAAATCTCCAGATGCACCCCTCTTCTGTACTGTCAAAATATTTAAATTTCCTGCAAGCAAGCAGTTGGTCAGTCTACTTTCAGGATTGTAGCAAAACAAAAGAATTAATAAAAGGATTCAACAAAACCAGGTAATACAGACCAGAAAGGAAACCATCGATTCAGCTGGCTTGGTCCCTGGGCAGGTCTAGCAGGATCCCTGGAGTGCCCCTTCCAAAATATCTATTTGCAGCGATTCTGATTCCAGGGTCCACGGGAGCCAGGTGTCTGTCCTCTGGTGATTATGGTGTGCAACCCTAGGGAGGGATCACTCATGTTTTATTATTCATCTGTTTACGTACTAGAAAGAAAATGTAGGGCTGAGGGTGGGGGTGAAGAATAGACTTGGAAATATTTAACCCATGCTAACAAAAGCTGGAGAGAGGCAGCTCTCTGACAGACACGGCCCCCGACCCCTAGAGTGGGTCTGTGTTCGAGTCCTCCCCATCTTAGCTGGGCAAACTGGGACCCTCAATTTATCTTCTCCAAGATTTAGCTTTCTCATATGTAAAACAGGACAATCTATTACCTCCTTCATTAAATTTAGGAGAATTAAATGAGTTAACAAATGTAAAATGAAGGCAATTAACAATGTTTAGTACAAAGTAAGTGCTAAGCCATTATTATTTATAGATCTGTAGACCTCCTAAAAAAAAAGGTCTACAGAACTGGAAAGGATTTTAAAGGTGTTCAAATCCAGCCCTCCCTCCAGCATCTCACGCACATCCCATTGGAAACTTGAATGTGTTGGCTTATTGATTATGGAAGACATGTTTAGAAAGCAGGGAGAGAAGACTAGCTTGAGGAAAGGCTTGAAGATAACCTTGACAAAGAATTTTGAATGTCACTGTAATCAACAAGGGAACTGGTTAAGGTAAAGTTTCCTTCATGTGTGTTACATGTTCCAAGCATCAATTTGAGACCAGACCTGACTGCTGGGCATAGAACACATGGAAAGGTAGTACATAGCAGGGGTGTGAGGTCAGGTGGCCTTGACCTGGGAAGGAGGTGGGGGTCAGCAGTGAGACTAGAAGGAAAGAGCGAGGTGTGAGGGTGACTCTGAAGTTTAAAGAACGAGTTGAAGGGCTGGAGGGTGAGACAGAATGTGGGATTGAGGATTCTGTGTTTTGAGTCCAAAGAGAATTTTGTGCAGGCCCTGGTGATGAAAATTTCTGCCGGAATTTTTAAGGTTGTTTTTAGCTTTGTAATAATTTGATTGTACTCATCTGTGTTCCACAAGGCAGGATATTTATTACCTCTGTGTAGATTCACATAACTGAATTCTGTATGTATGGGAGTGTAATAAAAAGTAGCTGATGTTTATTGAATACTCACTGTGTGTATGCCAGGTACTAAATTAACTTCCTTAGTTCTCACAGCAACCCTGAGAGGTGGATACTATCCTTTTCCCCATTTCACAGATGGGGAAACTAAGGCACTGAGAGGTCAAATGGCTTTTTGAAAGCTACTCACTGAGTAAGTGGGGAAGCAGGGATTTGAGCCCAGGCAGCGTGCCTCCAGAGTCCTGGTCCTTGACCCCTGGGAAGGGATGAACACTACGCAATTTTCCCAAGGTCACAGCTGAATGGTGATCACATTGGGATTCAAACCCAGGTCAGATGCCAAAGCATCTTTATTCCCCAGCCGACCCCAGAGACGACATTAGCAATTCAAAGACCAGGTTCAATCACTGCTTGGGGGTAAAAGTTGTCCAGGGTTCAGAGAAGCAATTTTGCAGTGAACCAGGGTGACACTAAGCAGAGTTTTCTCTTCCTAGAATATAAAACTTGTATGAAAGGAGGCACTTTCAAAAAAGATTTTTCTTAGATTTTCTCTGCACATTAAGTTGATAATTACACATAGGAGTTGATAATTACAAAAGGAGGGCACTGATAAACACCAAACCATTATCTTGCAGGGGGATTGGGTGGGGTGGGTGAGAATGAGAGCCTTTTGGAGTTTGGGTCATGTAAAAGGGAATTTTTCACATTTTCCCCTATGTCCGTACTATATCGTTTGAATCTTTTATAATGATACTGTATTCATGTATTAATTTTCAAATTTAAAAATGAATTTTAAAAAATATATAGAAACAGAAACTTCAGGTTTTTAGGCAGAAATAAGGAAGTCCTAGTTATCCAATACTATAAACACATTTTTACAATTAGTGTTATGCAAACAAGGAAATAATTCCAGTGTAACTAAATAGTATCTATGTATGTCTGTGTGTGTCCACAGATATACATGGACAGGGCACCTCACCAGGATGGCAGGCCGCAGCTGTATATAGCAGGGCAACTAATTATCCCTCACTACACTAAAGGAAGAATTTCACAAAAGCTTTATAAAGATTCCAGGAAGCAGATCTGCAAAACTTGGTAAATGTAAAAGAAATGATCCAGTATTGAGATAAGGCATCTAACCTTAAAAGATTTTTTTTAAAAAAGGCAACCAACAGTTAAGTGCCCACTGTCTATTGCTGGGTTTCTCCTGGTTGCACCCCACAACTTCACACCTTTAGTAACAGGGCTCCCCTGATATGCCGAGGCATGACAGAGTTTCCAATTGAAACTCACTTGTAATTTATTGTTCTTCTCACATCAGTTTGCAAGGAAGGGAGCACAGCAGAGAGACATGCATCCTGTACACCCAAGACAGTCTGGTTGACTCTTCTGTTCTACCTATTATTAATAGCACCCTCCCACCTTCACTCAGTATCTGATTTTGATTGATCAGCCATATGGTCATTGTAGGCTAGAGCAAAGCCTGTATCTTGCCAGGTCCAAAGGAGAGAGCAGCCCATTCGTCCTTGTGCACAGCAGCCATGGTGCCTTCCTGGTCTTGCAGTCTCTGCGCAATCACAGAAATGTCTCAGTCCCCTTATCTCAACTTGGGTCCCCTGTCCCCTTCCATTTCCTTTGCTTAAAGCTAAAACCAGCTTTACTAGTCCCAGAATCCCACCTCTCCCCATTGAACTTCTCAAGGCCATTGAAGCATCACACTGTAGCTCCAGCTTTGGGTGAGTTCCCAGGTGAAGGGGAGAGAGAAACTGAGGTCCCAGGACACCGTAGCAACATCTGACAAGTTAACCTACTTCCTGGAGTGGGAATGAAACTAAGGGTGTGGAGAAGACATTAGACCTACCTTCGATACCAACATACCACGCAAATAAGCAGTTATGGGCTTGGAATCTGATAAATTAAAAAAAAAAGAAAGAAAACAAAACACACATGCATGTACAGCTCTCCCTCCCTCTCTCTCTCTCTGTCTCTCTCTCTCACACACACACAGGAAGACATGCTTTTAGAATGGTAAGTGCTTCCGAAAAATCAAAAGAGACTGGGCATCGCTCTGGAGTTTCTCTGGGAGGCAGCATCTGCTGTGGGTAGGACCTCCAGCTCGGGATTCAGACACATCTTAGCTTACAATCCAGCTCAGCCATTTACTAACTATGTCAGCCAGTTTTATTATCTGTACAATGGGAATAATAAAAGCATCAAAGCATTGTTTTGAAGATTAATATGATCGTGGGGTTAAAGTAACCACAGCAATGATTCAATAAATGTTAGCGAGTATTGCTGTTATTATAGATATACTACTGACAATGTCATGATAAAGGGACATTGTGACCTTATCAAAATATGTTACTGGAGCGTAGTACCTGCTGCATAAATGTTAACTGTTATTATTATTACAATTGTTAGTTCAGCCTGTGTAACAATTTATCATTACAATGGCAAGAAATTGCCACGCGTACCACAAAAAAAAAAAAAAAAAAGAAAAGAAAAGAAATTGCCAATCTGGTTCTTGACGGAGGGTTTGCCATCCTTTGCTGCCTCCTTGGTTTCCTCTCGTGTGAGGGCTGCTGAATACCGGCGTTATGTCAAATCTGGTATTTCAGTGGCGTCTCCAAGGCTCCCCACCCAGCCGCAAATATACAAGAAGCCTTGTAGTCAACGCCTTCACTACAATTCTCCAGAATTCTCCTAGCCCCGCCTGCAAAATTTCCAGTAGAGTTTCTGATCTAAACTGAGAGGCAAGGTAGGTCATGGGGTACTTTAACACTAAGGAGGTTTTCCCCACTGGCCATTTTTACAGCATCATACTTAAGGAGGACCCTTTCTGAGGGCAATTATTCTGTTTGTTTCACAGTTTGGTGGCACAAACAGTAGTGTTTTTCTATTGAAAAATGAAGGCTCTAAAATTAGATGGTGGCCGTAAATTTTTTATGGGTGCCCTGCACCGTTCATACCCTCGCTTTACCTCCTGTGCTCCACTCAGCTGGGACGGCTCCAAGCTGCCAGCCTGATTTGTGGTCAGTTCTACCCGCTGAGAAGCAGCGGCCAATGGCACTGAATGCTAGGCAGGGCAGGAGACCCAGGCCCCTTTCCAGGCATCATCTCCAGCTGCGTCCACCGTCATGGGGAATCCCTTCTCTCTTGGCCTCCTTAGACCCCAGCTGCCTGGGGTCAAGTCCAGCTCTCCGCTTTCCAGCTGTGTCACCCTGGATAATGGCTTGACCTCTGTGAGCCGCTGTTCCTCACCTGTAAAGTGAGAATAACAATGAGACTCGCCTCCCATGGTGCTGAAAATGAAATGAGATCGTGTTTGAGAAAGCTCTAGGCATCCACAGTAATTCCTCCTAAGCGCCCACTTTATCATTGAGCAGATTGGCATTTCCTGAGCACCTGTTCTGTGTCACCCCCATGCCAGGTGCTTACTTGGGCTATCTCGTTGAAGCTCTGCCACCCTGAAGGGCAGCCACGGACATCCCGCGTACGTGTGAGGGAATGAGTTTCAGGGGTAAAGTCCCCTCTCTTTGGACCCACAGGGGATGAGAGTGCAACACCAACTCGGCCTGTCTGATTTCAGGGTCCTACTTTTCCTACCACACCCACCATGCAGAGGCCTCATAAATAACACACCTCTGGTGGGGCTCAGGGCCTGTAGACAGTGACCTTTGCTTGGCTGTGGGTCCTTTCCCACAGCCCTGCAGGGTCTGCCTCGGGCTCTGTGTTTCCGTGCAGCCACTTGCTAAGCAGGATGTGAGGTGTGGGGCGTTCGCTTATCAGCCTGGCTTATCTGCTTTGGGGCAGGGCCTTCCTGACTCGGGCCTTGTGGGTTCATGATTTGGCATAATTACGGTGACCAAATGACACCACCGGCTTTGCTGAGGAGCCTCCCAGGCCAGGAGCCTGAGAGGAAGCAGGATGGGGCCTTGGTTTAGATTTCAAAGGCTGGAGATAAAGGGGTGTGTTCCCCAGCTTCCCACCTGGTCCTATCTCAGAAAAGGAGCTCTTGATTCTTTTGGTTCTCCCATTATTTCACGAACTGAAAACTGAAAGAAAATGATTTTTCCCTCTATCAAACCTGTTTCACTCTCTATTACAAATGACAGTTCTAGGGACAGTCGTCCAGTTGCTGTTTTCCACCTGTATAGGTCAGATGCTGGTGGGCTTCCTGGCAGCCACTCCCTCCTCTTCTAGCCCACATCTGAATTTTCCTCTGTGGCATCACTGCTTCTCTTCTCTCAGCCCCTGAGCTTCAGGTAGCACCACTCACCCCAGGCTCAAGGGCACACCATGTGACTCAGCCCCAGCCAATCAGAGCATTGCATTCCACTGACCACAGGATTGGTCCAGGACTAGACATTGGCCCACTGAGATGAAGAGATACTTTTGCCAGGACTTCTCAAAAATCATTTTTAATTGCTTACCATCAACAGAGCAAACAAAGAAAATTTTCATCCACATTTGCATACGTCCTGACATACCACTGGGTACCCCTAGAGGTACATGGCCCCATTTTGAGCATAGTCCTATAGGCAAATTCCAAACTCCTGTGTACTCCGTATAAAGGTCTTCACAATTTATTGCAAACTCATCTTTTCAGCCCCGTCTCTTGCCACCCTGAGTTTCTTGCCATTTCTGGAACAAGCCCTGCTCTTCCACTCCTCTGGATCTTTGTACCAGCTGTTCCCCTTGTCTAGAATGCACTTCCCCCTCTTATGCCTAGAAAACTCTACCCATGCTTCTATCTAGATCCACATCAGATGTCGCCTCCTCAGGAAGTTCTTTCACTTCCCAGATTTTTAGCTGCTTTCTCCTCAGCTAGACACATATCTTAACCTGGGCTTGTGTGATTCTCCCTTCCTCACTGGGCTATAAGCACACCCCTAAGCACCTCTGTATATCCAGAGCTAACACAGGGCCTGAATTAAAGGCTTATTGGATGGGTGGATGGATGGATGGATGGAGAGACCAATGGACAGATGGACCATTGTGCTTAGAAAAATCAGCTCCCACACCTGCCACAGCATCCCTGCCCAACTGGCATCACTTTCGAGTCACAGTGACGGTTGAATAACATACAACCTGGTTCTTACACGGGCATAATTCTATTTATCAATTGCCAATTTCATAACAATCCATTTCACTGTCTGTGCCTGTTGAACTCTTGAATGCTTTTTTTTCCCTTAGTCTACCTGCTTCCTGACGGCAGCCAGGGCAGGAGCCACTCTCAGTGCTGTGGCAGAAACTGGCTACCTGCCCACCAACCCCGTTTCCTTTCCTCTTGGGCACACAGCTCAATTATATTTCCCAGCCTCTCTTGAAGTTAGGTGTGACCATGTGACAATTCCAGCCAACAGAACATGGATGAAAGTGATAGATACAATGTCCAAGTCTGGCCCATGAAAACCACCCATGCGAGATCCTGTGTGCTCTTTCCCCAACTCCTGGTTGGAAGTGAGAGGGCTCTGAGGTCCCCAGGGGGTAATAGAGAGTCAATATGGAAGACCCCAGGTTCCTGACTCACCGTGTGGAGAGCCACTACAAACATCCACATTGGACTGGGTTGTAAATAAGAAATGTCTTTTTATACTCTTAAACTCAGTGATGTGCTGGAGCTGGCTTATTCTGACTTGTGAAAACCAACGATTAAATTTGGAGGAATTTTGCGAGTCAGTTGTTAAATACAGCCATTATTAAGAGTTAAGTTTTATAAACTAACAAATACATTATATTTTTTAAAGGTAATAATATTCAAAACTCATCCCAACCTAATAATTTTACCATATTTATTATGTACTGCTCTTGAGATTATTTTTGTGGAAATACTGTGTAATGGGAGGGTTACAAATATCTCTTCCCAACTCTGCACTTAATGATGTCACATTGTGTCTTGAAATCAGCCACAGGAGCAGTACTTACACTGTAGAAATTGGCAAATACTACAAAACCAGGCTTTCCCCCCACTGGGAAAGGTTAAACATCTGCCAACACACCACTCTAAGACTTGTCTGTTACAGGAGCAAATGCTTCCCTAACACATTGACTTTCTACTTTAGGAAAAGATAACAGATTAAATGCACATTAGCTAAGTGCATTAGCTCAGCATAAAGGAAAAGCGGCCACAGTGGCCACAGCAGCTGCCCAGAGCCGTGGCACGTGAAGAGTCACACCAACGCTCAACATACTCAAGTTGAATGTCAGTGGCATTGTGTGCTTGAGATCCCACTCATATTCAGAGCACGAGTGTGTGATGATGGAGGCACAGCAGTTGTCATTGCCTGCTTTCACATTTATTGGGTGACAAGTGTAAATAAGAGGGAGTGGAAATATGGGTGCTAAGTTTCAACCCACAGCTCTTGCTGGAGAATACAGAAGTGAAGATGCTCTGTGTTCCTGCCCGAGTTCTTGGAGGAAGAAAATTTCTCCATGTTTTAACTCTCAGCAAAAGCATACGTTTTGGCATCAGCACCTGGAGTGGACCCACGCAGAGCAGAGAGGTCGAGAGAGTGGGAAGTCCGTGGCCAAGGCAGATCCTGGGCTGCAGGTGTGAGGACAGCAGGCCTTGGGCCAGAGCCAGATCGACAGTGTTTGAATTCACCAGGTTTGCACGTGGCAAAATGATCGAAATAATTATCCTTTGTGGAAGCCATAATATTTTACTTAGAGGAAGGCAGGCAGATCCTTGGGCAGCGCAGCCCTCCTCCTCGGGATATAAACTGCTAAAGTAGACCCCAGAGCGCAGGGCCATTTGCGAGAGACATCACGCAATTCGCAGGACATTTCAGGGCAGACACTGAATGAACTAATTCTGCTAATAGAGTATTTGATTTAATGGCACATTAAAGGGGAAAGGGGAGTGCAGGCACATCCTTCAGCTCAGCAGCTGATGGGTTACCGTAGATATCGTAAGTGAAGGAGCTAAATTCTCCTCTGCCTGCACCAGAGCATGAGAGTTGCAGGAACAGACATGGTGATTTTGCGCCTGGGTTTTGGCTCGGGAGCTCCGAGCAGAAATCATCAGGTTAATGCAGTGCTCCTGCATAGAGGTTATAATGACTGGCTGGAAAGACTGACCCACACAATGACGATGAGTTTCTTTCCCTTTTTGTTACAAAATAAAAGTTGCTAGATCACACCAGAGTGGAATAAAATAGAACTAGGGGTCACCTAGTGGATCAGCACTTTTCCTTTCTGAGCCATTTGTTTTTAGTTATTTGCCCTTTGGTTCCTTCTGTCATTTTTGAGCGCCAGGCTCTTTACATGTATGCACATGTTATTTACATGTACACCATCATGTAACCCTGGGAAGGAGATGCTATTTTCATCCTACTTTACAGATGCATAATCTGAGGCACAGAGAGGTTAAGTAAATTTCTCAAGGTCACTCAGCTAACTGGGGCCAGAGCTAGAATTTAAATCCAAATTTCTCTGACTCCAGAAGCTGGGTTCTTATCCCTCCAAAGTACTATCCTTTCAGCTGGAAGGTGGGGCACAGCAGAGCTCATCAAATATCATCACCCAAAAAAGCCCACCAGAATTGATTTGTTTAGAGACTCGAGCAATAAAATATATATCTCCAAAGATATATATTTGGAGCAAACCTTTACTTTTTCAATTTCAAATTCAGTTTTTCAATTTTTAAAGAGTACTTCCCTAAAACAATCCAATGGGAGTTTTACAGTAATTTTTTTTTCAAAAAAGCTTCACCTTGTATCTTTTTCTTCAAGATTCATATATAAACCCTAATCAGAAAAGGTGGCAAATTTTAATGATTGTGGTTTGTTCATTCTCTATGTATAACACCCCTCCTATTTATTTTTTCATTCAGCTGCCAGAAGACCTTTTCTGAAACTGAAATCTGATCAGCTCAGTCCCTTCATTGGGTTTTCCTGTAAAACGTGGGCCGACCACGCCAGCGTGGTGCACTCATCGCGGGGCCCTGTTCACCACTCCTCCTGTCTGCCCACCCTCTCCCTCTCACTTGCATCTTAGACATCAACCAGAGCAAGCTGCTAGGAGAGTCTCCAGGACTTTGCATGATCTGCCTGCTCCATTCTTTGACTGGATGACGCACAATTCCTGCT
>NW_006792921.1:2406121-2418473 GCF_000442215.2 Lipotes vexillifer | reverse complement strand
TCCTTCTGCTTCTTTGAAAGCAGCTCCATGTCACCTCCTCCAGAAAGTCCCTTTGGACTTCATCTCCTCGTCCTACCTGTATTTGGGGCTGCTTCTCTCTGCCCCCATTGAAGCCTGGGTTTATTTCTTTCATGGCCCTTGTCCCATTTCATCACCCTTCTCCACATGACGGTCTCCTCAGAGCCTGGCACAGTGATTCAACGATGCATGATAGGATCACCCAGAAAGTCTGATTTAATTCGTCAGTGGAGGGCTAGGGTTGAGAACCTCACCTCTGGCCTCATTAAGGTTTGCTGACCAACTAACTGAATGCATGGATGCATGAATGAATGAATGAATGAACACACTGAGGCACAGAGCCTGAGATTCTGACCTGCTTCCACCAACCCTGGAGACTATGACTCGCTCTGCCCTAAAATAATTAGAATTTGTCTAAGGAGGCTCCTTGGTCACGCACTAGGTTGGGGGCTGCGAATTCAGATCCTGAAAGTTTACAGACTCCTCGTTTGACTTCAAGAACAAGAATGGACTGCGACTTGCTCCAGTACACAAAATGGGAAAGATGATTCCTCCCACATAAAGGAACCTCTCCGTGGAGCTGATGGCAGATGCTGTGAAATTACCAATTCTGACTCAACAGATACCCCTTTCCTCCTCGACCAGCTGGGATGAGAGCTCATCTCAAGTTCTCTGCCAGCTAAGAATCCCAGAACCGTTGGTGGTTGGAAGGGGTAACAGCACTGCCCAGTGACCACTGGAAACACCCCCGTGTCCTGGAGGGCACGTCATCCTGACTCGGGCTACACCTCTGGCAGAAGAGGCCTGACAGCCCATCCCTGAGGTCACAGCGGAGCAAACCCCCAACATCACGGCCAAGTCCGAGAGGCCAGTTCATGGAACAAAAACAACCTCTGGCTGCTATTGCTGAGACCCACAGGCATGGAGAGATACCCCTTGCTAAACCTGCACCCTTTTGTCCTCATTCTGAGGAGAAAAAAGCCAAAAGTTCTGGAGATTTTAGCTCACAGAGCCCAATCTCACAAGCTAGAATATCATTGGAGATCTCTTGCATTTGAAAAATCGCAGATGCATGCTCTGCCTTCCAGCACCAGGCAGGAGAAATGAGACAAACAAGCTTTGAAAATAAATCTGACTCTCCCGTGGCTCCTGAGAGCCGACAAGTGTTGTCCATCTGCCGCAAGCACTCACACTGTGAATTCATTGATTTGATGATACTCTAGCATAACTGATTGAGGAGACTGGCTTCTTGACTTGCCTCCATGTTTGCTGTCTGATATCTTCCCAACACCGCTCTCTCCACTTTATTTGTGACGGGGGAGGAGAAACCAAAGATTTTTCTGGCACTTTCTAATGGGATGACACCTACTCTACTGGCTGTCCTGAGGCAGCATGCTTTTTGAATTCTTGAATGGCAGGAACTGTTAGCTGAGTGTTCCTTTCTACTGACAGATCTTACTCATCTTCCCAATACTGTATGCATCCTCTCTACCCTGGCTGTCCATTTGTATTTATAGGTAACGAAAAATAGCTAGAGGTCTATTGCTACACCTGAAGTCTCTCCCTAGTAAGAGGGACATAGCAGCAACCACGGGCTGACACAGAACAGTGATAACGGCAGAATTGTCACAGGAGCTGTTAGCCTGGCGAATAATACTGATCTTTCCATTCTCAGCAACCAGACCCATCCACCTCTCTGCAACTGTGACATTCAGATGTCACCACCATTTCATTAAATGGAATCAAAACAGCTGTGAGGATTGCTGTTTTCTTTTCTAGCACAAAGTCATCATAACTTACTTTACAAAGCAGCTAGCAGCCAGCAAGTGCAGCTGAAATGGAAAAGCTGACTGCAAAAGGAGGAACTTGAAAGGGGGATGACCCAGGGGCAGGTGGAATCTGGAGCTAGCTAGGACCCCCGCCGTGGCTCACTGTAAATGACCCAGGAGCCCTGGCCATGTGGTTATTTGCGAAGATATAACCACAGGACAAGTTGAGTTTGGCATCTAGTAAACAGATACCAATATACTAAGGTTCAGCTCAGCCTTCGATAGATCACTATCCGGCCACTGCTAGAGGCAGAAGCTCAGACAATATAGCACTTCTAGTGCCCTTCTCCGCCCTGCCACACTCAGCCTCAGCCCTGATGCAGTGTAAAGCTCCTCAAGACATGGTTGTTCAGTCTTAGGAGGCATGCCAGCTTCTTCAGCTGGAGAGCGTGGCCAAGACAGTGTGGCTAAGTGGTTAAGTCACTGACTTTCTAGTGAAATGGGCTGGGCTGCATTCTGCCCTGTGTTGCTTCGTAGCTGTGTCACGGGGAAAACCACTTAATCTCCGTATCTCAGTTTACTCATCTGTAAAATGAGCTTCATGGGGAGAGCAGATCTTGTCAGCGCCTTGCCCTTACCTTCAACCTGACTGCTTTCAACTGCGTTTCTTGCCCTAAAGCTTTTTCTGGTGGTCAGAGCCCACTCTCTGCTCACCTGGCAGGCTGGATGCACCAGAGAATTAATGCTCCCTAGGAGCAGCTCTCGACCAGTGAGAATGGGAGTTGGTGTATAAATTGATGATGGTATATAAATACCTCAACTCCCTTGCCCCTTGAGTAGGACAACCCTAAGACACAGGTTCTCTAATGACACCCAGATTGCTACAGTGGATCAATCTGCAGTCGACCTCAGCGGCCACTTGCTTAATAGCAAACCCTTTGCTAGCTGCCTCCTTTCTTTGCCTCACTTTCCCACTCACCTTCTGGGGTTTCCTGAAATCATCTCCCAGATACTTTCAGAGGGCACCTTTTTTCTCACTGGTCTTGTGGAAGGATGGGGGCTGCCTTTTTCTCATTGGTCTCTCCAATGAGAGAATGTCTGTTTCTACTTGCCCCCGCCCCCCCCCATAGATGTGCTTTTTTTTAAGCTCACGGTCAGGGAGACCCTGCAAATCTACACATGAGATTTTCTGGTTCCCAGATATATTTGGTCTCACTTCACAGCCATCCTCAAAATCCAGCAGTGAGCCTTCCCAAAGTACTATGTTTCTGCATGCATGTTGTTTGATACTAGAAATATCCTAGCATTATCATTTGAAAACTCCATTATTAGGGCAGTGAATTAAGTTGCACATTGCTATTTCCTTTCTGAAACTGGTACACTCAACCCCACAGCTTCTAAAATGTGGTAGATCAATACTACATTCCGACCAAGTGAACCATTTGCTGTCTCCAAGGACAACACAGCAAATTTTAAAAATCACAAAATCCATTTTATTCTTGACTTCCAGTATATAATTGGGAATATTTCAGGGAAAAAAAAAAATCCATGAATCAGTTTTGCTCTTTTAACCTTGTAGGATCTTGTAAGAATTTAGGCATTCAAAAAATGAGCAACTATATACCAACTATAAGTGCAACTATATACCAACTATAAGTGCAACTATATAGCACTTATTCATGGGAAGGTTGAAGTCTACAGCTTGTTAACACTTTAGTTGGAGAAAAGGTGTTAATGAAAGTAGTATTTGCATTTATTTCTCATCAAGGCTAAATGAAACTGGGTAGCAGAGTAAGATCAAGTTCATCTTCTGGGGGAAAAAACAATTCAAAGCACACACTTTCTTAACAGAGAGACAGTCACATAAGAATAACAGCTGAGGGCTTCCCTGGTGGCGCAGTGGTTGAGAATCTGACTGCTAATTCAGGGGACATGGGTTCGAGCCCTGGTCTGGGAGGATCCCACATGCCGCGGAGCAACTAGGCCCGTGAGCCACAACTACTGAGCCTGCGCGTCTGGAGCCTGTGCTGCGCAACAAGAGAGGCCGCGATAGTGAGAGGCCCGTGCACCGTGATGAGGAGTGGCCCCCGCTCGCCGCAACTAGAGAAAGCCCTCGCACAGAAACGAAGACCCAACACAGCAAATAAATAAATAAATAAATAAACTCCTATCGCCAACATCTAAAAAAAAAAAAAAAGAATAACAGCTGATATTATTATTAATCCTTATTATTTTAACTTCAGTCTTTGGGTCAGGGCACCTATGCAAAAGAGTTTTTGTGGGCCTGGGCATCTGGGAGCCATGTACAGCTACACAATGCGGTCGTGGCACTTTGCGCAGGCTGCCATTCTCTGATGGCAGGACCAGTGTCAACTCCCTCTGGAGAGTTGATGCCTCTCTGAGGGTCCATGAGAAGTCTGGCAATTCGGATGTGTGTCTCAGGGTAACATTTATTCCAATTCTTCCCCCTTTTAATCAGCTCAAAGTCAGACCCGTTTCAGTGCTGACGGGCCAGCACCATCCGTAGGGTGCACTCATGATCTCTTTTCCGCTTATTTAAGGGACTTAGGAATGCCTGGTAGACAGTCTCTTACTGGAACCAATGAGACCCATATAAAGCTTAACGGATGTTGACAAACCTGTTCTTGGCTTTCATAAAATTTCTTCCTCTGGTGTTCTGGACAGCCCCATAACTTGTCCATGGAGAGGGCTGCTTCAGAAAATTGCACTTTTTATGGTGGCAATTCAGTCTCGCATCTGAGTCCTTGATGGTAAAAGGTATTTAAATTTAAAAGCGTATTTTGATATAAAGTCTATGGAAACCCACTCCCTCCCAGTTATTTGGATACTCTCGCCAAACAGAGACCTTGGGGCTGGCTGCTTCATGCCTATTTCGTTTTCCCATTCAATCCATTTTCACTGAAAAGGAGACATAAGCAGGGAAGCCAATATAGTTTTATTGGATCCAATGCACTGCCACTAAAACAAATATATGTACACTCAGGCCAATGCACTTTTATTAAAACAAACAGAATTTAATTCAAACCAGCATTCAATACATTTTCTCAAAGCAATGAAATTAAGCTCTACAGTGTACTTCTGCTCAATACGTTTTCCCAATCAAATCCATTTGAACAAAGTGAAATATATTTATCACAGATAACACAGTTTTATTAAAAACAAACTCACTGAAACTGAGTTTCCCTTTGAACTGATAGATAAAAATTCTAACCAATTGTACAATTAGATCACGGAACAGATGTATTTTTACTTTAGCAAAAAGCATTTCTATTCAAGTCCACTTTAAAACACGCTAATGGATAATAAAAGTTGCTCCAACAATGTCTTTAACGGAGTATTTTCTCAAAAGTATGTCCTTTGGGGTTGAAGTCCAATCTAGAAAATAAAAAACACTTAGGGAAAAAGAACAGTGCTGGGAATATGCTTACAATAAATTCAGACTGGTAATGATTAAATACTTAAGTCTACCCATGTGTACTTAGCGGGAAGTTTTTGGACATGTGTGAACACACAGACATGCTTGGGGACATTCTGTAGCTGTGCTATTATACCCCATTACCCAGAAAAAATCTTCCTTATCAGTGTTCAAACACATAAATTCTCATCTGTCTGAGGTCCACTAGGGATTATCACGCTTAGGGCTAACCTGATGGAATGGGGAGTCGGGTATTCGTATGGCTCTTTGGTGGGGATTTCAATATTGGTGCTTAGATCACAAAACACCTTCGAGTCTTCTGAAAAACCGTGCAGAGGGAGAGCTGCTTCCAAGTGCCACGCACCTTTTGCAGAGTAACAAACTCACTTACTACATACAAGTAAGAGTATCCAAATGCATTCCACCTCTACCCAGGGCCACCATGCTCCTGCCATGTGCAAACTCTCAGGTAGAGGAGCACATCTGGAGAAATTAGAATCCTCCCCATCAGGGGACATTAGGGCTCTAATCCGTGGCCAGCGTGAACTCCACCCTGTCTGCCTCTGCAGTGAGCCCCACCCTCTGTCTTCTCGGCCTCTATCCTACCCAGAGGCTGCAGGTCGTAGTGATCGAACAGAATTCTACTCCCTTCATGAAGCAGCCCAGAAAATACTCTCTAAATCAAGACCGTGGGTTCCCTTCACTGTTTCCTCTTCCTGCCTAGAAAAGTGCAAAAACTACAGATTGTGCTCACAGGTCATTGGGCAAATAATTCATTGACCTCTAGAGCACTCTGGCCTTGAATGAACTAGACCCACCATCCCTGAAACACATCTAGTCACAGAGGACCCCTTGAGAACAGTTAGCCCCAGACGTTCACGACAGAATTGTTTATAAAGGTGAAATGTTAGAAACTTGAATATTTAGCATGGAGGGGCCTGGTTAAATGTATTGTAATACCATCTTCCTAAAGTATTCTATACTATTAATACCAACACAGTATTGCAAGCATTCAAAGTGATATTGTGGAGAGATTTATTAAATGGGAAACGTTCATGGTATATGATTAAATGAAAAAATGTTTAACGAAACATTATGTGTAGTAATTTCTTATCTTCGTAAAGTAGATGCATTCCTTTGCATAGATGGACAGACGACACTAAAATGTTAATAGTGGTTAACTGAGTGAAGGGGTTATAGATTTCTCTTTTTTTAATCTGTAACTGACAAATTTCCTACAATAAGCATATATCACTTTTGACATAAGAAAAATTTATTTTAAAAGTGATTTTTAAAAAATTTTATTTATTTTTGTCTGCACTGGGTCTTCATTGCTGCACATGGGCTTTCTCTAGTTGCGGCGAGCAGGGGCTACTCTTCGTTGCAAGCGCGGGCTTCTCCTTACGGTGCCTTCTCTTGTTGCGGAGCACGGGCCCTAGAGCTCGTGGGCTTCAGTAGTTGTGACTCACGGGCTCTAGAGCACAGGCTCAGTAGTTGTGTCTCACAGGCTTAGTTGCTCCACGGCATGTGGGATCTTTCCGGACCAGGGATTGAACCCATGTACCCTGCATTGGCAGGCGCATTCTTAACCACTGCGCCACCAGGGAAGTCCCTAAAAGTGATTATTTTTTAAAGGATGGTGTTAAGTCCAATCTAAAATGTAGTGACCAAATATTGGGTGTGCCTCTGTCATCTTAACTCTGCTATCCTTTCAGAAAGGGTCCATGTCACATTTTTTGTCTTTGTGCGAGATTCTATTTAAGGCTTTGTTCAACTGGTCATCCAACATACACTTATACAAGAACCCAGGTAATAAATTCCTCCTTGAGTTTGTTCCAGGAAGCAGTGGCTCAGCAAAAAAAAAAAAAAAAAAAAAGATGTGCCCACTTTATTTTGTCAGATGAAATGAACTATGTCCCTCCAGATTTTCCTTTTTGTTTTAGCTCAGAGCCATGCCTAGCTGTTCCAATGATCTCATTTCAGATGTCTGGGAACATCGAATGCCTCTGTTCCTCTTCAGCAATTTCAGTTCTACTTTCTTCCTTGTTTTTTGTTTGTTTTTGTTTTTGTTTTTGTTTTTACTGTGTTTACTTGTAAAAGAGATTCAGATTTACTTTGGAAATCTTTTGATTTGAATTACAAAAAAAATTACAAAAAAAATCCTATAGAAGCAAATCCTAAACAAATATAAATATTTGACCATGATTATGCAAAGAAAGCTCCTGTTGCTTTCTCGATGTCCATAGAGACATCATGCTGGGTGAGGGACACCTGAGGAGGAACCCTCAGGAGCTTGGGACTCATCTCATTCCTCTTGCTCAGGTGCATGATCCTCTAGCCTCTGCTTGGCACTGATAGGGACAGGTCAGCTTCCCTGCCTGGAGGAGCAGCTGGGGTGTCCCCCTGTGGCCTGAAGGCATTGGACGGTGAGCCCAGGAATGGAAGGCATCCCCTTTCCTTCACTGGGATGCTCTGTGTGCCCTTCTGGGGAGGATTTGCTCTTCTGGGCTGCTTCACGCACATGGTTCAGCCCCTTCAGTTCAACTGGGTCCCTATTCGATATTTTTCTGTGACCCACTGTGAAGCTGGAGGATGGGGATGAGAAGGAAGAAGAGAGGGATGGTTTGGTGGTTGGTGGTAAAGAAAGATACAGACAGACAGACAGAGAACAGAAGAGACAACACAGAGTACACAGAACGTGTTTAATTAATACTGACATTTATCCTGCTGCAGCTGAAACCCAGGTGGAATAATTGCTGTTCATTGTATTGTTTTAGATGAAAATGGTAGAAATAAATGTAACTGTCAAAATTGTAAACCTTCCCATCTTCATTAAAAATAGAGTTAAGAAATGAAAAGCTGTAGGCAGGGAGGCAAGAGTGTTCTGAGATTTCAGTGTTTCCCCCAAGGCAACATTCCTGACGAAGCTAGGCATTCAGGCGTCCTGTTTTCTGTCTTGCTACTAACAGTAACTTCATTTTCTCCTCCCTTGGAAAGGGTCACCCAGAGCCCCACGCCCCACCCCCAGCCTCTCCCGGCCTGTATTTCTTCCGAGACCAGTTATCCTCCCTCACTGGCCTTCAAAGCATCCTACTCACCAGTTCTTCCTTCCGGTCCTGGGAAAATGCCTTCTCCAGAAGCTGTCCATGCATTAACCAATCTAAACGTCTTAATGACCCTTTGAGAGGGACCTCTTATCCCCATTTCACAGCAGTGGAAATTGAGCTTCAGAGAAGTTGAATAACTGACCCCGGGTCACACAGCTCGTGCAAGGACTGAGTGACAGACAGGGCTAAGATTCGGAGCATCAGCTGACTCCAAAGCAGGCGATCTGCCCTACCCCTCACTGCTTTCCCAGGAAGTCACAGGGATCGCCTGGCCCCATGTGCACCTGGTGCAGAAGAGGAAACAGAAGCCCAGAGAGGTGAAGTGGCTTGCTCAAGGTCACCCCGACACTGCTAGTTAGCCTGGGGCTCTCTGCACGCTACCATACTGCATAGCTCATTATATTTAAATTCTTTAGCTAATACATTCAGATGCTCAAAACCTGCCACTAGAATTACTGCCAGCATTTTCTAAGAGAAAGCAGCTTAGTTCCAACCTCTTTCTCCACCATTTTTCTTTTAATAAATAGCACAGCTGTGGTTTTATTCCATCTCCTTTCATTTCCTCTCCCTGCCCTCAAGTGGCGGTGTCAACGTGTGACCACGTGGCTCCAGAATGGGCCAGCGGGAGAAGGAAAATTCTTGGAAAAGACAGGAAGAGGATTAGCTCTCTCTCTCTCCACTCATTTCCAACCCATGTCCTTCCTGTGTCCCTGGAATCCAACCTCGGTCTGTGGGCTTGGGAAGTGACTGAAGCCAACGGCTGGGCTGTGAGGGGAAGAGGAGGCAGATACACCAGGGAGCTGAGAAGTACATGGAAATCACACCCTGACCTGCCCAGGTGCAGGGAGTAGGTAGGCCAAGCCCCAGCCTGCGGATGCTTCTCCTTGCGCAGGAGAGAGCCAATCGCTGGTTTCTGTAAGATTCATAGACCTTATCAAGAAAAGAGACCAGATACATTTACTATTTGTTGAAACATGGAGGTTTAACTGTTGATAGAGACACATAGGGAGGTAGAAAGAGCACGAACTTGAGAATCAGACAGATTTTGCTCAGAGTTGGAACTCAGCTACCGACTAACCACTCGGCTAGGGGTCTTGAGGAAGTTATTTATCCTCTCTGAACCTCAGCTTTCTCAACTGTAAAATGGGATACTAGCACACAGTGGGTGCTCAAATATGTATTTAATGAACTGATTTTAGAGTACTCAAAATCATTTGGATTACTGTTTTAAAATAAGAATAACCCAATTCCTGTCCATCTGGAATCCAATTACCCAGTGTGGAGTTTCAAAGGCAGCAAAGATCTTACCGGCTGAACATCACTGAGGTCATTCTGAAATTTATTACGTATCCGAGAGCTTATGTTGACTGTATTTTGGAGGCAACGCACGATGCACAGAGTCAGCCCTCTCTATGTTGTTCAAGTTGTTAGAACGACTTAAATTTGCAGGACCACTCACTTATGAGTAATGGTATGTGTGAACGTACACACACACACACACACACACACACACACACGTGCACGCGCGTCTGCACTCACTCACACACAGGACCGCAGAACTCACTAACAGGCAGGAGTAGAGTAGCAAATCATTACATTCAACTATCATGAGCTCCTGCAGAGCTCAAGAATGCAAGTGAGTTTCCCCCCTAATATCCCAACAGGCTAGAGTATTCCTGAGCTTTAAAATAATGTATTTTTAAATCCAAACACTAGCAGACATTTTCCCAAAATCCAGAAGCGTTTTGTCAAGAAGGAAAAGGAACTAACTAAACAGAAGATGAGTGGCATTTCTCAGCTATTTTATCACATCACAACTTCAACAAAACCAAGCCTGTCCTTGTCTCATCCATGACGGCTCTGCCAGCAGAATGAGTGAATTGGGGCAGATTTCAGTTTTAAATGCCTCCTAATATCATTTGGGCAAATTAGCTTACGTGGCTGGACATTGGATTCCAGCCACAGAGAATGTTCTTTTCCTGTCAGAAGCTCTGATAACCCAATGCCAGAGTGAAATATCAGTAACCTCTTAACAATTTTTCTTGATTTCTTTAAGAGTGAACATGAGACATATTAAGAACAACAACAACCCAATCATTAAACCCTATGTGGTTCTCCTAGGAGCCAGCTCTATTGCTTTACTCAGATTATGGACAGCTCACTCTCAGCCCGGCCATTCATCTTCTTTGTTTATATACACACCAAGTGGCATTCTTCTTAACATCAAAAAATAGTAATCAAAACTGAGAATCACAAAAGACCTTTCACTATGTACGGAGTTAAGTAACATCTATTTGCTTTCATTAGTTTCTAAACAACAAGTACACTGGTTCTGATTAAACCTGGCATGTGTTAATTACATCCGAGGTCCCAGGGTTGT
The DNA here is from genome assembly GCF_000442215.2 of Lipotes vexillifer. Lineage (NCBI taxonomy): Eukaryota > Metazoa > Chordata > Mammalia > Artiodactyla > Lipotidae > Lipotes > Lipotes vexillifer. The sequence goes on along the minus strand of NW_006792921.1, from coordinate 2,407,763 downwards.
TTTGTCTACAATAGAGGATGACTTGAGAATGAAGCCAGAGCTGAAATTTGAGGCTCCCAGGCCTCAGGAGTCACCTGCCTCCATGTGCTTCCTCAGTGAAAGTTTCCAGCCTCAGAATGGCAGCTACAGATGTGTGCGTGTCACAGAAAGTTACGTTTTTTTTGGGGGGGGGGGTTTGTTTTGGTTTTAAGCCCTCGGCTTTATCACCCGTTTTATGGGCTGGAGTTAAATGGCAGTACAAGGCAGTTTGCTCTCTTACTGCTCAGCACTAACAGCCATCATGAGCCATAATTAGAAGGAAAACCACCACATAAATAACACGGCAGAAAAATTGTCACCAGGTCGAGCCAGACTGTGGCTATGGGAAACTTCAGTGGGTCCCGGGTACTTAAGGGGCATCGTGTGTTTTAGCCCATACCTGCCTTACTAAAGCCAAAATGGGAGCTGTTTAGACTTTCAAAACAGCTCTTGAAAATAGACAATGCCAGTTTAAACAGACTGTCTGCTGCTTAGTGTGATGTAGAAACCCTTTGCCTGGAGGCCAGGACAGCTGCAAGGGCTGAGAGGGAGAGCATGGGAGCCAGAGGTGAGGAAGGGTAAAGAAGTGGCTGTCAAGGAAGAGGCGCATGGACTTCCCCCATCAAGGAGGTCTGGATAGATTTCACTACTGCCCATCCTTGAGCCGGGAAGGTCACACTTCCACTGGGGGAACCAGTGAAGTTGGGTGGCCTCACAGAGGTTGCTTCTGTGACTTATACTCAGTGATGAAGTGGGAGCAGGCAGACTAACATTTCTGAGCATTTTACATCAATTTTCATTAATGCTCATAACAGCTTTAAGAAGTCAGAGAAAATAAATTGAGTCCTGCCCTGGGACAGGGCCCTGAGGAAACAGGACCAACGGCCCACTTTCTGCCTTTGGCCTGTCCATGTGCAAAGAGGCAGGCAGCAGATAGGAATTAACATAAGGGCGCCATACAAATAATCAGAAGCATTTCCTTTTTTCCTGATTTAGCCTCCCTCACACAGGGGTTAGGAAATGAACCAAACACAGTAAGCCTGGAATGGAAGGAACATGGTAGACAGCAGTTTTCAATTTTGAATCACTTAAAAATTAGATTTAAGTACATCCACTTGCTTTTAAAAAATAAGTTATAAGTATTTTTCTATGGTTCAGCCAGAATAGTTAAGGTCTAATCTTCATATAGAATGAAAGAGAACATTCCTCTGAATGATCTAAAAGCCCACATGTGTTCTCTAAAAAAGGATGGTTTGCTTTCTCCTTTTCTTTCTTCTTTTGCAAAATCAAACAAATAAAAATAAAAACAAAACAAAATTCATCAAAAACTCTGTGTTAAGAGTTTTTTTTTTTAAAAAAGCAATGCATTTAGTGGAATGGCTCTCTACATATACATGTAGGTAACACAGCTCCATTTCACATGCGGATTTTTGTCTGCATTTATATCTCTGCAGGCCACATATGGCGTGACACCGACATTTTTTAAATTAAGATATGAAGTGCTCATTTTTTTGTGGACCTGCTATATTCTAACAAATTTACTACACATCTCAGAAAACACATAGCTTTGCCAAAGTTGGTGAGCAGCCCAGCACGGTTTACCTCCAGCCCACAGCTCTTTCCC
>NW_006792921.1:2400771-2406106 GCF_000442215.2 Lipotes vexillifer | reverse complement strand
CTTTCCCTGAATTCAATACTGCAGGCAAAATTTAATGCAAACCCAATTTATGACTTAATGCTCTAGGGACCATAGTGAGAGATTGTTACATTATTCTTTTCTAATCCTATTTGTGTTTTAATTTGCTAAGTCTGTAATGAGGTGCATGCCTTGAATAGATTCAAGATCTTTCACATCGCTTTTGACTTTGTTTAATATAATAGACTTTACAGTTTGCATTAAATACCCAGGTGCTACAGTCAGTACTATCTCTTTATTTTCTCAACTAGAGTGAATAAAATTACACGGTGAAAGTAATTGTATACATGTTTCCTTGTTTATTGTAATGGTTTATTTCCTATTATAACTCTTGATTCAAATTACATCTAGTTCTCCAAAAGTCAATTCTCCATGGACTCTTACTACCCCCTTTGCATACAACTGTTCATCTCTGAAAAGAATGGAGACTTGGCTGACAATTGATTAGTTGAGTAATAAGAGAATAAGTTTTCTAGCCTAGTTGTGATATTTAATTAAACAGAAGGGAATAAAGTGAGGAAGGTAGGGAGGGAGGAAGAAAAGGTGCTGTGTCACTGTAGACTCACTATTTTATTTCAGGTGTTCGGCTGAAATGTACCATCCCTAATCAGAGCTGCTACGTCACCCAAACCCACAGTGTGTCATTTGCTGTCCATAACTGTGTTATAGCCAATTATAGCTAAATTCTCTGTTCTGTATGCACAATCAAAGGGTGTCTGGAATGCATTTTGCTATTTTCTGAATCCTATTATTGCAGACATGTTTATTACATTCAGAAGATGGCTTTCTGAAATTACATTGGAATTGTACAACCCACCTGCCATTTACAAACAAAAGAATTTAAGCATTTCTTAACAAGGAGAAAGTTCATTGAGCTCTTTCCTGGTAACTTTTCTCGTGTTATTTTCTTCTGTGGCCATTTTTATAAGACTCATTGCTCAAGCCTCTATTTGTGTAAAAATATCTAAGCTCTCCAGTTAAGGTTTATTTTTAAATTGATAACTACATAGCCGGTCAAAAAGGAGTTGCAAATTGGCTATTGACACCTGGGGTAGATGCTTGTGACAATTTTCACTGTGAAATTTTTCTCGGACTATGTATAAAGGGATTGTAAAGCGGACCCTAAATATATCTATTCGATAGCCCTGAAATCACTCCTTTAGTTTGCCTGTCAAAAGAAAGAAATTTCAGGTTATGCCCTTAAATTTCATTTTGGGCCATTTTAAGAGGAAAGTGAGTGGTGTTAGAAAGACACATGATATCTATTTGAAAACGTAACACCTCATCATTAATTATTAAGGGAGAAGTGAAAGTGTTTCTAAACCCAATGCTTTTCCTGTCCTTTCTACTGAAGTTTATACTCTTAAATCCCCCCGACCCAAGCTTATTTTATTACTGGTATTTGCCTCCAAGGGCCAAGGGATATTACACCTTTTTATTTGCTATTTTTACAGGACCCAACAAAGTGATTTTAAAATATAGAACCACTTAATTCAAGTCAAGCTTTTTCAATACTCCTTTCCTTCAAGCCCTTTCTAATTTGTTTTCCTCCAGCCAGGAGCCCGGAGAAGACACTGTGATTTATGTTTTCATTTATTTATTTTATTTGGGCTTTTCATTTAAGCAAAGAAACACTCCCCACAGCCCTCAATTCTGCATCATCTCACCCCACTCCACCCCTTTGTATTTGGACCATTAAGATTTTCTTAAGGCCAGACTTTGGAGTATTAAATGGATTTCTTTGGAGCTTTGACCACAGTCTGGAGGAGGCTTGGCCTGGGGTGCTTCTGGGGGCTCCAAGGGAGGGTTGGGGGGAGGCTCTTTATACCACTCAGGGTGGCAACACCCCAGTGCTTTACATTTCCACCTTCTTGAAGACAAGCTCTATCTCTTTTTTCCTTTATCACTTCATGCCCAGCCCACTACAGAGCTCCTTAGACAGAGCCCTGGAAGAACTCAGCCTTTCCCTAATGATGAAGGGTGCTCTGCCACAGAGCTTAAATTTCCATATGTTATTGCTCAAATTGACATATTGTTTTTGTTTGGACACTGGGTATGGGATGGAGGAAACTTCTACATGACATTTAAGAGTTTGGATTTGACAGTTTAGAGCCATGGGTGTGAGTATCTGTTCCACTTCTTACCCGGGGGCCTTGAGCAAGTTATTCCCCTCCACACTGATTCATTGATCCAGCCAGTCAGTCAGCAAAAACTTCTTAGGTACCTACTCTATGCCAGGCACTGAGTTAGGCACAGTGGGTAACAGGTAACAACATAGGCATGTTTCCTGACTGCACTGATCTAGTGAGGCCGACAGATGGGCAAACATTTACAGTAAAATGTGTCAGGCATGATAATAGGAGAAGCCAGGAAAGCCTTTTGGAAAAAAGTGATATATAAGTGACCTGAAATCGGTTTCCTCCACTGTAAAAAGGGGTTAACATATTACCTGCCTCATGGGGGCACTATGAGATTAAGTGAGATAACGTACAATGGGCCCTTGCATTGCTCCCACATGAAGTGAAAACTCTGTTTAAAAAATGTGGGAAAGCAATTATTGTCATCATTGCAAAGTACCATTCCAGGATTCCCAAAGAAATTAACATTGGAGAACCACATAGTTTTTTTTTGTTGTTTTTTTTGTTTTTTTTTTTTTGCGGTACGTGGGCCTCTCACTGCTGTGACCTCTCCCGTTGCGGAGCACAGGCTCCGGAAGCGCAGGCTCAGCGGCCATGGCTCACGGGCCCAGCCGCTCCGCGGCATGTGGGATCTTGCCGGACCGGGGCACGAACCCGCGTCCCCTGCATCGGCAGGCGGACTCTCAACCACTGCGCCACCAGGGAAGCCCCACATAGTTCTTTTTTTAATAGAAAGGAGTAAACAATAATGTTGCCTGTAGAACATTGAAGTAAATTTGAAGATAAATGAACTAAAATTAATAGGCTCTCTCAAGTAAAAGTCACTAACAATTGAGTCTGTTTCAAACACCAGCTTCTCTAGTGCAGACAGCTCGGTTCTACCCACTTAAAAAGAGGACTCGTCCTCCACATGGAGTCTTGGACATTTCCAGCAGAATAATGCTCCTCCAAAGCGTTTTTACCAGTTTATAAAAGGTAATAACATTTACTTTCATTTAAAGCGAGCCAGGAAGGATTTTTAAATGAGTATTCATACATTGAGAATTGTATATATAATTGTAAATTATATTTGCTCATTGTAACTTCAGAAATGAAATTCCCACGGAGACAAACTTTGGCTTCACCTACCCGCCCTTAGGAGACCATGGTTCATTCCAGGAGGTGCTATGAACTCAGTGGATGCAGTGTGGGTAATGAAGTTCTCCAGTGCAATTCCTGAAAATAATAAAATAATCAAGCATTAATGAGCACGATCTTTGATTACTTATACAAATGCCACAAATATTTGGAGAAAATCATCTGTTAGTCACAACAGAATTCATCTTAGAAGAACTGTCTTCATTTTAGCAAATACTTGGCTGGACATTTTGGGGCCTTTAGATGGGGTCCAAGACAATTGTCCTGCTTAGTGACATAGGAGGAACGTTAGTGAAATGCTCTGCTTAGTAATTTTGAGGTGCTGGGAGCAGCCTAAAAAAACAGAGAGAGGGGAAGAATATTTTGAGGGACAGGGACAGAGCAGCTGGTGGGAGATGTTTAGGAGGAAAGCTGGCAAAGAGGTTACCTTGATGTGGGTATGACAGAGGCAACATCACCAAAAATGATGTACAATATTTAGTTTTTAGTTAGCAGTTAGTAGTCTGCCAAGCTGGATTGCTAAGCAGCACTTGCTATGTGTGAGTACCCAAATACATGGAATTGTCACCATAGGTCTCTATATATTGCATTATATGAGTAGCTACTGGAAGCCCTCAAGGAAACTGAGGGTGTCTTGGTGGCTACCAGGCAGAGGAGAGCAGCATTGGTGTCCAAGAGAGATCCAGAGGGCAGCAGGAACGATGCATTGGAGGAAGAGATCCCCAAGAACACAAGCTCCTAGGAAGTCACAGAAATCATGGGCAAGGCAGTGATACTCATACAGCACGTGAACAAGAGTATTTTAACCTGTTTTACCCCACCTGGGCTATATGTCTACGTATAAACTATAACAAGCCCTTAATTCTTCTTTCATTGGAAATTCTTCCCAGTGCAAGGTAACCTGAAAATTTAAGCCACTATACTGGATGAGCCCTCACGTCAGACTTTGGAGGAACTGACAAGTTGAAAAGACCACATGGAGCTACTTTTCAGATTTTCAGAGATGCCAGCAACAGCTCCTTTGTATGCTAATATTACTATCCCTTTAAGATGAATTCCCCCACTGTCCTCAATGAATGGTTGCTGATCTAATGATTAGCTGATGGCAAAGAGTCTCTAATGACCTAATAGCTCATTAGGGTTGACTGAGCCAGCAGGGGTCTTCGAAAATGTTTTTTATTCCACTCTGAGGCTTTGTGAGTTTTCCTGTACATACATCAGACCATGGCCCAGGTTATTAAACCTACAAATGTGAAACCACAGCAAGAACAGGATGGACCTACAACTATAACTTGGGAGTATAAGGGCAAACATGGAACCCACATGACAGAGACGTAAAACACTGCCAAAATCATATGATGGGAAACTAGAGAGAGACATGCTGGGAACCAAATGGGTTCCCAATAGGTGATATCTTATGCCAAGAATTAAATTGTCATCATGAGAGTGTGGGTAAATTCACCATTCATTCCTCATCTAATAAATTAACGTTTATTAAATACCTTTCACTAATATGGTAGTATATATAAATGCTTTACATACATTATATCAATTTATACGATTGCAATGGTCACCTCACTTATAAGAACACTGAGCCTCTGGCAAGTTAGGAGGCTCGAAAGAGTTATATAACATGTGCTTTATATCTACACACCAGGTCAGGAACAGATCTGGGGCTCAAATCTAGGTCTCTCTCTAAAATCCCTGCTTTTTTATTTCTCAACACATTGTGCCCTAGCAGAGTTCAAACAACTCAGGCATCTTAGTTCTTGGATAATGTTTGTCTCTAAAGATATAGGGAAAGGTGATTACTGTTGGTATTCATTTTTAAAAAGCAGTCAATTCCGGTAGCATGAATAATTAAAATATTCAGGTAAGCCCCAAGCCATAGTGCTGAAGAATTCTCATTCATCTCTTCTTTCCTGCACTGAGCCCGACACTCCTGGGCTATCACCAGGATGCTCCATGGATGGATGAGCTCTTTTCCTGGCAACAACCCTCATCTGCTGATGGAGCTGGAACTGCCGGGAAACAGGGAAAGA
>NW_006792921.1:2399065-2400755 GCF_000442215.2 Lipotes vexillifer | reverse complement strand
AAGCAAACACCCGGGAAGACTGACCTTATGGTACAGTAGTGTCTCTAGTTAAATTTGAGAAGACGCTGGTTGTAATATTTTTGTTCAGCACAACAAATCCCGCCTAATGTTTAACTGAACTGAAGTTTGAACTGAAAACAATCATCAGGGAAAAGACGAGGGTATCAAGAGCATGGCCAAGGGACAGATTTTGAAAGAGAGGTATGTCTGTAAATTTGGCCAAGATATTTATTCTCCAACTTCTATCCACCAGGGCTGAGGGCTGCTCCCTGGGGCATTAATGCCCCAGTGTTTCAGGCTCCTGCTGGCCCAGTGAAGGCCTTCTGGTTGAGAGGCTTGCTGAAGGATGCTCAAGGCAAGTACCAAGGGAAAAGGCGATATGAGCAGGCCTTTGAAAGCATCTGCTACATGTGCTTTTTTTCTAGAAGAATGACCAGAACAGCCCCCAAGCCCACATCTGTTCATGAACATACAGAATAGGAACATATTTTTACCTTAGTAGTGTGTAGTATATATATCCTCCCCAGAACCATGAGAGTATATAGTACTAGCATAAACATCCTGAAATATGTCCAGCTATGGAGAGGCAGCTGTTCATCCCTCTTTTAAAGGATTCAGGCAATGTCGGTTGACCTGTATTATAGAACTGGCATATATTAGCTGAAATAATACTTTAACAGTTTTTTAGTACCCAACTATATGTTCTAAGAAATAGCAAATGTTTAATCATAAATATTTTAATGGCTTCAGGGATTCATGATATTCAATGACCGTGTTAAATGATAATAATCACATCTGGTTTATTACTATAGTAATTCAGCAGCTTCTCTTCAGCAGTTATTTTTTATTATATGTGCTGTGCTACTGTCATGGTCATTTATAGCAGTAATATTTTAAAGTGGCTCATTTGTTTGTTTAAGGACAGTTTCACAATATATTTCTGTATTAATGTATATTTCACACTATTATTTCCAAGCTGCCACTGGAAAATTGATCCTAGCCTGTTATGACTGGAGAGGCTGAAGACATGCGAAATGCCCAAGCAGAGATGGAGTGGGGTGACCAGATGGGGCTGTCCTGGTGCCCACTGGGGTTATGACAACCGCGATGAGCCTTATTCATAAATGAAGGTGTGCACTAAGAAAGAGTTAAGCAGTAATTAATATAAAGGGAAGACCCTAGATCTGGGGAGGCATTTCAGGTGAAATACCATCTCAGAGGCAACAGCATTTGGGAAGAACCCAAAGACGCATGGTTTGCAAGGCCTGAGGCCATCATCAGGCCTCAGCAGGCTTCTCAGTGTCAATAACAAAATAACAGTAAGGAGGTAAAGAGTGAAAACATGTGAACTCGCAAGAGTGAAGTGAGGGCAGATCAAGGTTAGTCGCTGGGTGGCTTAGATGATGACAGCAATTTCAAATCTGCTCAAAGTGGGCATTAGGAGTGAATTGCCGAGGCACGGGCGAGCAGCTCCCTATTCGTGTCCTTTCATTTGAGTGGCTCAGAGCAGCAGGGATGACGCTGGATTTGTGTGTGATGCCCAGTGTACTTTTGTCCTGTACGTCACAAATTGTTGCTTGTGATGGGGTAAATATTAGCCTGAAATCATATATTGCTCTTCAGTGGAGAGGGGGTAGGGAAGGCGTTCTTAATAACCCAGGAGAGTTAATTTTCTGTGACATTCTGCTGA
>NW_006792921.1:2391318-2399055 GCF_000442215.2 Lipotes vexillifer | reverse complement strand
TTAATTTTCTGTGACATTCAACTGAACCTAGCTGTGGAAATTTAGAGGAGCCCAGAGAAGCCCGCTAGGCTCCTGCTCTGCTTCCTCTTGGCTGGATCCTGATTGGTTGGGTGACAGAGGGCAAATGGCTTTTATAGCTATGAATGATGTATGACCGTAAAATGGTCTGTAACCAGAAGTGCCAACTGACATGCCTGCTGATTTAACGGACACCCAGGGTTATGTTTGCACAGAAACGCTTAAATAAACACGTGCTAGGTTTGAGGCCGTTTCCTAAGCAATCATTTGTCTCACTCTTCTATTTTATCTTACTTCATCATAAAAACAAGGAGAGTAAAACTACAATTCCCTTTTGTATAATGATTAAGAGGTACTCATTGCCCTGGCAGTTCCTGTCATCCTCTCTACTGAGTCTGGCCCTTTTTTCCTCTGTCTACCTGCAGGGGGCACTGTGATAGACTATGGAAGCCCAGGCAGGGCAGGCCACTGCAGACACTTGAACGAGCTGCCTCTTGGGAATGGAAGAGATGTCCTCTGTTTACTTTTGCCCTTGGTGAATTAGAAAAAGAAAGCTCTGAGGTCACTTTTCAGTCAATGGAATGGCAAGATTTCCTTTCAGCTACAAATCAGCAAAAGCACCAACGATGGGAAGATAATCTTCCCATGATGGTCCTCAAACTGGAAAGTATCCCATGAGCTTATTGGTTTCTTCCGATACATTTGCTACACCCAGAGCAGTGAGGATTAATGCAGTTAGATTTGGGTCTCGAGGTTTAATCTAGATGATTTTCATATGTCTGCTGAATGGTCATTAGAGGAATATAAATTTTACTGAACATGTAAGTTTTCTCAAATAAATTGATCAGAAACCCATAAGATATCATAGAGTAGTTCCTGGTTATGTCAGTGGAAAAAATCCCATAAGATCCATTTGATTTATATTCCAGGCTGAGTCAGGGATGGTAAATCAGACCCCAATTTTTCTTCACGGGATCTCAACTGGGTCTCACAATCTCTTTCACAGGGCCTCCAAGCAGACACTACCCATTGATCTGGGTTGGCATTCAAGATAAGATTTAGATGCTGCTCCTATTCTAGAACTTTTAACTCCTTCCTTTCTAAGAAGAGGAATTTACAGAATTTTCCATCTTTTTCTATTACCTGGAAGGTTTTCTTTTAAACTAGTAGAATTATTTGTTTTTTAAAGAGTATGTAAACCTGTGAACCCATCTGATACCGGTGTCTTTTCCAATGGTAAACCTTTAATCATCTTTCTTCTATGGCACTTGGTCTCCTCAGTTTTCATTTCTTCTTGGATCAATTTTGATAGTGTGTGCTAGGAGATTGTTTATTTTAGCTTTTCAAATTTATTGCCATTTTGTTGCATGTAGTATTCTCTTCGATTTAAAAAAAATCTTTCCTGTAGCTGTAGTTATATCTCCTCTTTCATTGCTAATTTTGTACATTTTTGCTCTCTCTTCTTTTCGTAGTCAAACTTCCAAGGGTTTCTCTATTTTATTGGTCTTAACACCCAGCTTTTGGATTTATGAATTCTTTCTATTATTTTCTTTTTGTTTCTTATGCCATTTATTTCAGCTTTTGTCTTTATTAATTTCTCTTTGTAGTTTCATTTGTTGCTGTTAACATTTTTTTCTGCTTCTTAAGATTAGTACTGAAGTTTTTGGGGGGGAGGACTTCTCCTTAATAATAAAAGCAGGGGTCACCAACCTATTACACATGAGCCAAATCGGACCCACAGCTTGTTGTTGTACAACTTGGCAGCTAAGAACGGTTTTTACATTTTTAAAGCACTGTCAGAAAAAAAGTCTGTAACAGAGACCATATGGTCCACAAAGCCCTAGCCCTTTACAGAAAAAGTTTGCTAACCCCAATAAAAGCATTGGCTATACCAGGGGTCCCCAAACCCCGGGCTGCGGACCGCTACACGTCCAGGGCTGTTAGGAACCAGAGAGTAGGAGGTGAGCGGCGGGCCAGCGAACGAAGCTTCATCTGCCTCTCCCCATCACTAGCGTTACTGCCTGAACCATCCCTCCTACCCCGGCCCGATCTGTGGAAAAATCGTCTTCCATGAAACCTGTCCCTGGCGCCGAAAAAGGTTGGGGACCGCTGGGCTATACTTTTCCCTCTGAGTACAGCTTTCACTCTGTCCCATAGATCCATAGGAAGTATTCTACTTTCCCTTGTTTCTTAGATAATTCATAATTTACTTTTCAATTTTCTCTTTTATCAAAGGGTTATTCAAGAGTGTATTTCATGCTAAGTATATTTTTACCCACCTCTTGATTATTCGTGTCTAATGTGATCAGCTTAACAAGAGAAAGTGGCCGATCTCCATTCCCCAGCTTGAGGTTGTCCCTTCCAATCCATCTGACTGGCTCTTCCTGTCTGGTCCTGCAGGCATTGGGGTTTACTACCCACACGTTATTACTTATTTATTTATTTTTTGTCATGTAGTAGTTTTTAAACTTTCTAAACCCATGTTCCCCTGAACACTTTTTTGTCATTAAAGACTTTCATTTTTTTAATTGAGAGATGATTGTCATATAACATTAAGTAAGTTTAAGGTGTACAAAAACATGCTGATTTGATATGTTCCTATACTGCAGTATGATTACCACTGTAGCATTAGCCAACACTTCTATCATGTCACATAATGATTCTTTCTTTTTTGTGTGGTGAGAACAATTAAGATCTAGTCTCTTAGCAACTTGGAAGTTTGTAATACAGTATTGTTATCTATAATCACTATGCTTTGGATTAGACCTCCAAGACTTATTTATCTACAAATTGCAAGTCCCTGAACACTTTTGATGAGATAAAATCCTCTTCCCCTCCTTTAATAATAATTGACCTTTGATCTAAATTAAATATTAAGACGAAAATAAATCAAAACAATGGGACAAAATGTTGCTCTGCTTTCAAAGTACACGCTCCTGAAATAGTGACACCTCGTCCTTAGGGTCGGCAGTCACTGCTCCAGAGATAATTCCTCTAGTCTGACATGTCACATTTCTAGTCTGGTGGGACTCCAGGACTCCTTAGTCACTGCAGTGTGCTCACTGTAATAGAGATGACAAAGTTCCTTGGTGTAATGTGAGTGATAGAGACAAATATGTTTGACCCTGGGCATCAGTAAACCTGCTGGTTCAGTAAAATAAAGATGTCCAAGAATTCAGGCCATGAAGGAGGAAGTAACACTCAGAATTTTGATATCATCACCATACACAATGGACCACAGAGAAGAAATGACTTAATTACCTGGGTTTCAAGGAAGGAAACTTTCAGTCTCCATGAGTTATGCAGAATTTAAAAAAAAATAAATAAATGCCACTGACTGTGGCCCAGAAAGACCACCTGGTCACTCAGACTGAAGGTGGCATTTGCCTTGGCAAATTCACCCACCTAGAGTCTGGCCTCAGTGCTATAGAAACATAATTGCATTTACGACTACAAGTTGATTGCACCTGGGGGCACTGGTACATGCTAGCAAGTCTCAGAGAGACATATCAAATCATATGCCAACTTCTTTATTTACTATGAGAAATGGAACTGTGTGTGGATGGAACCATCGCATGTACATGGCCAGTGCATTTCAATAGTCTTTTGTCCCATAAAGTCATTAGCACACTGCACCACTCTTCCTTCTGTATTTCTGTGGGTACTCAAAAGTACCACTGAGTACATCAACTGACGAATGGATAACTAAAATGTGGCATATCCACACAACAGAATATTATTTGTCAATAAAAAGTAATGAAGCAATGATACATGCTACAACATGGATAAACTTTTAAAACATTATGCAAAGTGAAAGAAGCCAGTCCCAAAAGATCTCATAACGTGTGATTCCATTTATATGAAAAGCCCAGAATAGACAAGTCCACAGCGACAGAAAATAGATTAGTGGTTGCCTAGGGATGGAGAAAGGGGCTGGGAGTTGGGGAGTGGTGGTAACTACTAAAGGGTACGGGGTTTCTTTTGGGGCTGATGAAAATGTTCTAAAATTGACTGTGGTGATGACTGCACAAATCTGTGAATTTGAACTGTATCCTTTTAATGGATAAATTGTATGGTATTGAATTATGTCTGAATAAAGCTGCTACCAAAAAAGGATCACTGAGATAATTTTGGATCGTAGTGCTTCTCAGTTGATATCTTCATATCTTTGAACTAGACGCAAAGGAAGCATTCGTATATTTTCATACATGAGCATTTCACTTAACGATGTGTGCTTCTCACAGGAGATGGCAGGAGTGTGAGAGGGCAAGCAAAACCACCAAAGCACATTTCAAGTCTACCTGTATCGCATCCACTAACATTCCATAGACTAAGCATGGCCAAGCCTAAAATCAATGATGAGAGAGTGTCCTTTCTGTCGACTCCACCAGGAAGCATTGCCAATGTCATGTGATAAAGGGTGTGGATATATAATCCTACTATGGGACAAGGTGGGGAGTTTGAAATGATAATCAAATCCATTACAGGTGGCTGTTTTCCTTCTGGGGGTAGCAATGGGCGAGTGTGGCCCTAACACAATGGAATGCTGACACACTCATGTCTCCTGGCTCTGCCACACTGGGAACTCAGATCCCCCGCTTCCACAGATCATAGTTTTCCTTGTTTTTATTTTGTATGTCGACAAAAGTCTTGGGAATTTTAAACTGTTGCAAAATAAATTGAACCATGATTTTTATGTTTCACAACTTGCATAATTGACTTCTCCTACTTTGATAATTCTATCTTATCATATTTCTAATACTTTATAATTTTCTCCTAAGAAGTTGGGGGATGTATTGGTAAGAATCAAGTTTGGCTGAAAATAACTGAGACCCAAAATAACACTGTCTGAAGCAAAATAAAAGTTTACCTGTCTCTCAGGGAAAATCCCAGAGCAGGCAGTTCAGGCTGGTGTGGCAGCCCTGCTCCATGAAGACTTCAGGTAGCCATGCTCCTTCAGCAGTGACAGCAGTGAGTAGCTCCTGTTACTCATGATCCAAGATGGTAGTCACCACACCCACATTCCACACAGCAGGATGGAGAAAGTGATAAGGAAGAAAGAGGCAAGGGGCATGTGCCAATTATTAGGAAAATTTCTAGAAGCTGCCATATCTCATTTGCCAGAACTTTGTCTCATGGCCACATCTAGTGCAGGGATAGCTGGGAAAGAGAGTCTATATTCCAGTCAGTCAGATGCTCCAATAAAAACTGGGAGTTCTAAGAGAGAGAATGGATATTGAGTGGACATGTAGAAATCTCTGCTCCATAGGACAACTGTCCCATATCCTGCAGCTTCTGTACTACTCAGGTGGTTTGGGTAGTCATCATTTCTCATGAGAACTATTATTATAGTTTCTTAGATAGTAGATATCTAGAAAGATTCCATTGCCTAGTGTTTCCATCTCCAGACTCTGAAGTCATGTTGATAGGGTTCAAATCCAAGTGGTTCCTCTTAGTTGTGTGACCTTGGGATAGTTTCTTCTCTGTATTTCAGTTTCTTCATGAGTAAAGTGGTAACAGTAGTGCCCATGTCACAGGGGACTTGTGAGTTAAAACATGAGCTATTCACAGGGAGATCAGCTCGGTGCTTTGTGACCACCTAGAGGGGTGAGGTAGGGAGGGTGGGAGGGAGACGCAAGAGGGAGGGGATATGGGGATATATGTATACGTATAGCTGATTCACTTTGTTATAAAGCAGAAACTAACACACCATTGTAAAGCAATTATACTCCAATAAAGATGTTAAAAAAAAAAACAAAAAACACGAGCTATTACTATTAACTGGTGTCCCTGCCTCTAGTCGCAGCTCCTGTCCTTCTACAATGGAAATCTGATGCTATCTTACTCCATTAAACCCGTGGAAATTTTCTTAGTGTACACACATAAAGCCCCGGATCTTTGGTGTGGCCTGGAAATTCCTTTATAATCTGGACTCTGTTGGCTTGTCTTCTGCCTCCCAGTGTGTAACCCGCTTTGGGCCCTATCACACCACTCACAGTCTTAGAACAAAGAATGTCACGTGCTTCCCATTCCTCTCCCTGTGCTTCCTTCATGCAAAGTCTCCCTGGCACTCCTCCTTTCCTCGAGACACAGAGAGTTGCTTCCTCTCCCAGCTCCGACATATTTCCTATCTGTGATATGAAGTGATATGACTCTTGACGTAGTTAGATGTCTGCCTGCACAAAACTGGGCCTCCCTATGCACAGGGACATAGGGGATTCAGGTCTGAGGCCCTAGGAAGATGAAGTTGGGGCTCAATATTTGTTGAACAAATAAATGAACACATCTAATACGACACAAATATTTGGCATCAGGCAAGAGAATGAAAGAAGTATTGCAAAGAAGAAAGAGCTTAAAGTACACTTTTCCCAAGTTATACACTCTATAAAGCAGAACAAACAAAACCCATAAAACCCAATACCAGTCATCACTTTCCAAATAAAAAGAGTACCTTATAGCCATGTTTCAGGAATAATACATTGTGACACAGACTCAGGATTGTAAACCCTCTTGTTCACTTCAAAGTTTATAGACTATGATTAGCTGGTTTTGATCTGCCGTCAGAAGGTGTGTACTTAGGGGCTAGCCATAATGACAGCTAACATTTATTGAGTTTTACTCTGCACTCACACACATTATGGTGATACCTGCCTTAACTCATAATAGCTAAGAGGTAGATACTACTAGTATCCCAATTTCATCAGTGAGGAGCTTGTAATGTGGAGCGGGTAAGCTGGGCTTGGAACCCAGGCATTCTCACTCAGTCTAACTCAGTCAGTTTAGCTACAATTGGTGCGAGAATAATAAGCCAAGGATCCACGTCTAAGAAAGGAAAAACGCGTTTGCTTTGCTTTGCTCACAATGATCTCTTGAGTTTTGCTCTTAACCATAAATGGCAAATTTATTCAATTCTGGGAGAACCAAATCCCAGAAATACATGTAATTTCCAAGCATATGAGATTAATCAATACATGTAATTTCCAAGCATATGAGATTAATCAATTAAAAAGGAAGTTAACCCCAGAGTCAGTTTGTTTAAATTAAAAAAAAAAAAAAAAAAGCCAAAGCCACTGAATTCCAGAAATCACTCCACTGAAGACAGCAGAGATGCCCCACATTTAACCTCTCCACAGCCCGGCTCTCTCCTGGTTAAGGCAAAGCTCTGACTGAGCTCTTAAGAAGCTGGAGGGGTCAGTTGCTGGAGACAGATGGGGAGATGTTATCAACCACGTAAGAGGCACGTGGGGGCATCAAGCACCTTCCCCATGTTTCTAATGACGAAGAGGCCAGTTAAGCTGGCTATAATTAAGTGTCTTGAAGTGCCTGCAGTAGCCAGTCCTCGGGCCACCTGCCTACTCACCTCCCAGCCTGTGTGGGCGCCTCTCCCACTGGGCACTGATTCCACACAGGCGTTTACAGCACAGTGACAAGAACGGCAGGAAAGCACAGCTTTTCCCAAGGGTGGAAAAGCAAAGACCAGCACGTTCTCTAGAACCATCACCCCACAACCCGTGTTCCCAGCCTGGAATGAAGATTCCTTAGTTTACTTGGCCCCCTACACCCAAGTTGGAGATAAATAGAAAACCAAGCAGCAGCATCTTTAGTATGTCAAAGGGTGATAAGTACTGTGGAAAAACTAAACCAGGAAAGTGGAAGAGGAAGTGCTGGGTGGGCATGAGAGCCGTCTCAAACGGGGATGATGAGAAGGCTCGGGGCGGG
>NW_006792921.1:2388324-2391308 GCF_000442215.2 Lipotes vexillifer | reverse complement strand
GGGGGGGCGGGAAGCAGCATCTGAGTGAACACCGGAAGACAGCAAGGGAGTGACCCACTGGGGGATGAGCAAAGACTCAGAGACACCTGGGGGATGAGCATTCCAGCCAAAGGACCAGAAGGTCAACGTGGCTGGAGCAGAGTGAGCTATGGGGAGAGGAGGAATGACAGTTAGAGAGGTAACGAGGGGAGGGGTGGCCGAGGGCCCTGATGGCCATATGAGGATCTAGGCTTTTATTCTGCCTCAGATGAGAAGTCATTGGAGAGTTTTGGGCAGAGACATGACACAAGCTGCCCTATTGATCAACTAACTGATTGAAGAATAGTTGATGTCTAATATTATATAAATTATAGGTGTACAATATAGTGATTCACAATTTTTAAAGGTTAAACTCCATTTATAGTTATTATAAGATATTTGCTATGTTCCCAAGCTGCCCTATTTTAAGAGGCAAACTCTGGCACCTGTGTTGAGAAGAGACTGTGGTGGGAAAGAGCAGAGGCAAGGAGAGCAGGTGTGATAATCCAGGGGAGCAGCGAGGGTGGCTGGGAATGGAGGTCGTAGGGCTGTGGAGAAGTCACGGGGCGCTGGGTATCTTTGGTGGTCTTTGGAAATAAAATCCTCCATGAAGGCAACTAGGCTTAATTCTGCACTGTTCCTCATCACGGTTGCGTGTTATTCACGGGGATTTACTAAAGTGTGGAACACGTGCATAGAATTTGGGGGAAAGCCAGAGTTTGGGGAAAGACAAAAATGTGTTCTGGCTTTTAATCAAATTAACCCCCGTGTAGGTCATCTTCTAAAAGGAAAAACCATGTGGATATTGGTTTCAGTTCCCACTCAAACTTCCCCAAAGCAGTGCACACGCCTTCTCTCTAGGCAAATTCTCTTCTTTTCTCCCCTCCTTTTCCTCTGGGTCCCTCCTAAGATCTTTGTAGATCTCCCAGGGATGTCTTGAAGCTGTGGGGACCCATGAACTTTGATTCCTTTGACTGCCACCCTCCAGTGCCTCTAGACGGCCAAAAACCCAGCCGGCTGGCCACACAGATACGCTCCTGCGGGGCCCCGGGCTGCCGGCCAGGAGCAGGTTGTGGAATTTGCAGCTAAGCGAGGGCAGATTGCTGGAGTTTGGTCAAGAGAACAGATGTAGGGCTTCCCTGGTGGCGCAGTGGTTGAGAGTCCGCCTGCCGATGCAGGGGACACGGGTTCGTGCCCCGGTCTGGGAAGATCCCACATGCCACGGAGCGTCTGGGCCCGTGAGCCATGGCCGCTGAGCCTGCACGTCCGGAGCCTGTGGTCCGCAACGGGAGAGGCCACAACAGTGAGAGGCCCGCGTGCTGCAATAAATAAAAAAAAAAAAAAAAAAAAAAAAGAGAACAGATGTGCATAGTGGGCCAATCTGACCACAGAGAAACATTTCCCCGTACCTTTTAAAGGTGCACAATTGCCTGGTTAAGCCAAGGTAATTTGACACACATCACCTTGTTCATAAACAGAGAGAGAAAGCCCTTCCTACCCGGGGGTTTGCAAACGACTGGAGAGGAAGCCAAGGACCTCAGAAATGCTGCAGCGCAGCTTCAGGAAAAAATGTCAGTGGAAAGGGCCCAAAAACATATTAATGGACTAGATGTTACCACACCCAGGCCAAAGCAAGAAGCTGTTGATCGTCTGTTCATGCTTCATTTCAAGGCAAGAGTGGAGATATCTTTACACAGGAAGACAAAACCTTCCATTCCATTTAAAGGAGCCCACCCTGCAGACCTTTTGCTCACTCCTCCAACAACTACCCAGCATCTGTTCTTCTTAATAGTGCCTGCTCCTTTTAGGAATTTCACGAAATCCCAAGGAAGTGGCAGCATCTTTGTTCCTAAGACACTTAAAATAGAGCAGGGGAGACCAGATGTCCATTAAGCGAAACGCCCAAGGCAATGGAACGGAAATGCTGAGAGAGAGAAATGGCTTCATAAATGAGGCCAGTCCTATATTCTCTCCACTCTGCCTGGAATATTCCATCCTCTTCCACCACTGTCCACCCGCCTTCCGCCATCCCATGCCTTGCACCTGTGATCACCATCTTCTCCTTTGAGACTGAACTCAGGTATCGATTCCCGGATGAACTCTGCCAACACACACCTCTCTCCCCTGATCCCTGTTCCCGGGGCACTAAACTCATGGAGTCCTCCCCTCACACCTGTCTTCCCCACCAAACTATTCACAATGCTTGGCACATAATATATGCTCAATTAATATCGATGTCCATGACATGAAAGTCTGGGCTCTGATTTATCTGAGGGAGCCACAGAGGATCGTTTGACACGGAGGTGAATTGAGGTAAATACTCCTTGACTATGTGGCACATTAAAGCCAAGTGCTTTTCATGATACCTAGCATGGAAAAAAACCTAGGATTACTCAAAATGTAAAACAACAAAAAGTTAATTTTAGATGCACTAAAGCTTTCCTGGAAGAAAACAATGGGGTCTGGAAATGGACATGATGTCTGTGTCACCGAG
Organism: Lipotes vexillifer; assembly: GCF_000442215.2. NCBI lineage: Eukaryota > Metazoa > Chordata > Mammalia > Artiodactyla > Lipotidae > Lipotes > Lipotes vexillifer. The sequence goes on along the minus strand of NW_006792921.1, from coordinate 2,388,796 downwards.
AGGGCAGGAGACTCCTGGGGAGCAGTGGGGAAGGTGAGGTCAAGGAGATGTGGAAAGCACTGGGCAGATGGAAGAAGGCCTTGGAGCACTTCAGGGAATTAGGTTCAAGATCACAAAGGGGAGGAGAGAAACACGGTGCACCACCAGTGTGACTATCTGGACATTCTCTGGGCAAACCTCAGGGAGTTCATCAGCCGGAGTGAGGTGATTTCAAAAAAAGGCATTGTCACCCCAGAATCAAGGAGGAACCTTGAAGCCAGCAGATGATAGAAGGATAGGAATGTCCCAGAAAGAACTTTTCCAGGGATGAGCTTATAGAGAAAGGGTGAATGTAGGATAGTGATGAACAACTAAAACAGCGTGATTCACAAGGTTAACCTGGGCCGATTTAAAAGTGCAAGGAGGGCTTCCCTGGTGGCGCAGTGGTTGAGAGTCCACCTGCCGATGCAGGGGACACGGGTTCGTGCCCCGG
>NW_006792921.1:2375779-2388105 GCF_000442215.2 Lipotes vexillifer | reverse complement strand
CCCCAAAAAAAAAAAAAAAAAAAAAAAGTGCAAGGAATACCTTGTCCTCTATAAAGAAGTTCTGCACTTCAGAAAAGGGGTTTGAATGTTAAATCTCAACTAGTGATTTAGAGAAGGAAAAAGTCATAGTGTAGTCAGCTGTCCGTAATTGCGGCTTCTACATCCTCAGATTCAACCAACCAAGGATCAAATATATTGGTGAAAAAAATTCCAGAAAATTGCAAAAAGCAAAACCTGAACTTGCCTTGCTTTGGCAAGTATTTACATAGCACTTATATCGTACTAGGTATTATAAGTCATATAGAGATGATTTAAAGTATACAGGAGGATGTGTGTAGGCTATATGCAAATACTATGCCATTTTACATAAAGGACTTGAAGATCAGTGGATTTGGGTATCCGCAGGGGTCCTGGGAGAAATTCCCTGTGATGTAGTTACCACAGTAGTACCTGAAAAGACTGTTCACTCTTACATTCATTCAGTGACAGAGCAAAAATTTTTTAGTAGCAAATATGAAAATATGTACTAGTTATTGTGCTAAGTGTATGAGGGAAGGATGAACCATGACTCTGCCCATATCCAGGCCCTTGGGGCTTAAAGCCAAATACAGCATATCAAATATACTTTATTAACTACACTACAAGATAAATAAATAAATGTCATAGGTCAACTGCTAGGAAAGTCCAGAGGAAAGTGAGATTGTTTCCAAGAAGAATGATCAGGAAAAGTTTCACAGGGGAAGCATCGTTTGGGCTGGGCCTATCCTATCCTTTGAAGGATAGGTAGGAGTATGAAAAAAGCTTGGACAGAGTTTTACACATAGAGCTATATGGGAGTTTGCTGTTAAGATTATAAATCAAGCCAATATATTTGTAATTCCATGCCTTTGTTCATGATATTCCTTTCACCTGGAATACCCCTCCCCTCTTCAACCCCTTCCCCCCAACCATCTCCCTATTTGTCTTACAAGATCATCACCTCTTGACAAACATGCCCCTGACGCCCTGAATCACACTCTCCGTCATGCTATCACTGGGGTCTGCACTCTGCGCAGGCCTCTGTCACACACTCGCCACCTGATCAGGGGTCTCTCTCAGCTTCTTTTTGTACAATTGTGCATGCATCCAGAGGGCCCCGCTTGGGCTACATTCACCTTCACAGACTCAATGTCAGGCCAGAGCAGGCACTAGATGGACAAAGGTGAAAGATGAAGCCATGGGGTGTATGGGAGTGCCGAGAGTCGAGAGCAGAGACAAGGGCCTAGGATAGATCTTTGGAAACTGCCTATCTTTTGAAGATGGCAAGGAGGAAAACAAAAGCAGGTGTAATCCAGGGAGAAGCCCTGCTTGCCCAGGTGTGGCCACAGGAGGTGACCTTGAACATCTTTGAGGCTTCTCTTACTCATTCTTACATAGGAGGAAAATAGCTCCCCTGTGTTCACGAGGAGATCTGCTCAGGAGCAGATCTCCACGGCGAAGATGCAAAGATCCTTGCCTCCTGCCACACACAAACCCTTTCCCCCACAACACATTAGTGAACAGCCATGTAGGGCAGTGCTGTTATTCTATTGTCCAGGCATCAGCTGCCACCCTCAAACAGGCAGGGGTGAAGGCAAACATTGATCCACGGGGTCCTTATCCAGAAACACAAGCAAATCACCAATGATGGGGGCCCAGGTGAATGGAGGGGATCTTTGTTCAAGGAACTTGCAAAGGAAGAATCAAATCTGCTGTTTCACAATCTAAGATACCAACGAGACTCACAGTTTGGAGTTTGCCCCTGTTCTCTAAAACATGGGTCACACAAGAGGCCATTTGCTTTGAAAAGAAAACCAAAGAATTTACCCCTGCCAACTTACCCAATTCTAAAAGGGTGACTTAGCTTAGTTTCACAGTGAATTCCTTCTCCTTCAGAACCACCAGGACTCCTCCTCCAGGAAGCCCTCAGTGAAGTTTTTGTTGTCTATGTGTGTTCCACGGCATACCACGGGCATCCAGTCCACAGCACTAAGGCATTTTGATCTATCTTTCGGCAAGGGGGCAGTGTGCCCCAAAGCTTTTCCAGAGCCTTGTTTATAATAGATGGCAGCAGCCTGTGTTATACAGCACACGCTATTTCTCAATGAAATATAACAGTCAAACACAACAGTGTATGAGAGTTCCAGTTGCTCCATATACTCACCAACACTTAGTATTGTCAGTCCTTTTAAATTTTAGCTGTTCTCATGGGTATGCAGTAATTTCTCATTGTGGTTTTGATTTCCATTTTCCTCATGACTAAAGATGTTGAACAGCTTTTCTGGATCTTTTGTGCCATTTATATATTTTCTTTTGTGAAATTTCTGTACATATTTTTTGCCCATTTTAAAACTGAGTTGTTCCTATGGAATGGGAGAAGATATTTTCAAATGATGCGACCAACAAGGGCTTAATCTCCAAAATATACAAACAGCTCATACAACTCAACTCAACCCAATTGAAAAATGGGCAGAAGACCTTAATAGACATTTCTCCAAAGAAGATATACAGATGGCCAGTAGGCACATGAAAAGATGCTCAACATCACTAATTATTAGAGAAATGCAAATCAAAACTACAGTGAGGTACCACCTCACACTGGTCAGAATGGCCATCATTAAAAAGGCTGCAAATAACAAATGCTGGAGAGGGTGTGGAGAAAAGAGAACCCTCCTACACTGTTGGTGGGAATGTATGTTGGTGCAGCCACTGTGGAAAACAGTATGGAGGTTTCTCAGAAAACTAAAAATAGAATTACCATATGATCCAGCAATCTCACTCCTGGGCGTATACCCGGACAAAAGTATAGTTCAAAAAGATACACGTACTCCTATGGTCATAGCAGCACTATTCACAATAGCCAAGACATGGAAGCAACCTAAATGTCCATTGACGGATAAATGGATAAAGAAGATGTGGTACATATATACAGTGGAATACTGCTCAGCAATAAAAAAGAACAAGATAATACCATTTGCAGCAACATGGATGCAACTAGAGATTATAATACAAAGTGAAGTAAGTTAGAAAGAGAAAGACAAATACCATATGATATCACTTATATGTGGAATCTAAAATATGGCACAAATGAACTTGTCTTCAAAACAGAAATGGACTCACAAACATAGAGATCAGACTTGTGGTTGCCAAGGGGGAGGGGGGAGGGAGAGGTATGGACTGGGAATTTGGGGTTGTTAGATTAAAACTATTACATTTAGAATGGATGAACAACAAGGTCCTACTATATAGCACAGGTAATATATCCAATCTCCTGGGATAAACCATAATGGAAAAGAATATTTTTTAAAAAAAGAATGTCTGTATGTGTATAACTGAGTCACTTTGCTGTACAGCAGGGATTGGCACAGCACTGTCAATCAACTATCCTTCAATTTTTAAAAAGTAAGAAAAAAACTGAGTTGTTTTTCTTATCATTCAATACTAAATTGTAAGAAGTCTTTACATATTGATACAAGGCATTTTTCGTGAGATATATGTTTTGTAATCATATATCTGGCTCGTTTATTCAATCTCTTATGGTCTCTTTCAAAGAATCAAAACGCCTTATTTTAATCAAGTCAAATTTATCATTTTTGATGATTATTGCTTTTCGTGTCCTAAGACGACTTTACCTAAAAGAAAATTATAAAAATATTCTCTTTTCTTTTCTTCTGTATTTTATAATTCCAGCTTTTACGTTGAGGTCTATGAGCCATTTCAGTTAACACTTGCGTATAATGTGGGATAAAGCTCAAGGTTGTTTTTTTTCCATATAAATATCCATTTGTTTCAGCATCATTTATTGAAAAAAAGTACCCTTTTCCAATTGAACTGCTTCAATACCTTTGTCAAAACTCAATCGACCAAATATATGCTGATTGAGGTCACTGGTTTTTTCAAATAATAAGCTTTGAATCTGGTAAATTTCAAAAAAAAAAAAAAAATTAAGTTCAATGCTATTGAAAATGGATCAAATCAGGGAATACGTTCAGGACATTTGAAAAATAAAAACAGTCTTGAAAGGAATTGCCCTTGTGTGTGTGTGTGTGGTGTGTGTGTGTGTGTGTCTGAGTGTGTGCGCGTGCACATGCGCACTCACCAAGCACCAGCCTTGGGAGAGCAGAAACCGGGCCTGACTCAGAGACTCGGGCTTGTCTATCCAATGCCTGGCACACGATAGGCTCCCAATACACACGTTCATTGAATAAACAAAAGAATGAGTGAAAGAGTAAGTGAATGAATGAATGAATTTACAGTGGCCCATAACACAATACAGAGCTTCGTGGATATTGCTGCTGTCCCCAGTGCAGCTATTTATTTCCCCAAATTTAATTGCACTCACCATAGTCTCCAAATGGTTCTTCCCTTACATGAAACAGCAGCTTGGACTAAAACCAGGAGGTCCTTCAGTGAGGGCAAAATCTCAGTAGAGGGGCGGGGGCTCCTGCCTAGGTTTCTATCTGGCTACACTACTTTACCTCTCTGTGCCTCAGTTTCCTTATCTGTATTTTATAGCAGTTCCGTGAGGACTCACCGAGCTAATCCTCCAGATATAAAACTCCTATAACTCGACTCCCTTTCTGATTGTGAGTCCTCACATCTCCAGGAAGGAAGAGACAGCAGGCAGCTGACTGACCGTCCACAGTCCCTGCAGGTCCCTGCTGAGAGGTCTACATTCTTGCCCAAATGGTCCATCTGGACCTGACTGCTCTCTGCTTCTGAGCCATGCAGGTGGTGGCAGCATCCGTAGTTGCCCCAGAGACTCCCTCTCAGGGGGGTGTGGGAGACCCAGGCAGCAGCTCTGCCTGGGAAACCAGATGTGGGCTCTCATGGCACCACTCAGACCCAAAGTCCTCCCCACTCACACATATCATCTCTCAGGAGAATTGGTGTCTTGATAGAGGACAGAAGCTCCTCTCTCTTCTTGCTTTTCCCAAATACTTTCTCTCTACTATGCATCCTCTATGCACTCATCACATTTGTCCCCTGAGGCGATCAACACAGCTGACTAGCTGCTTGGAAGGGAAGATGGAGAGTAAAGAGAAACACCAGGGGCTAAAAGAACAAAGAGTCTCAGTAAGATAAAGTGTCTAGAACACTGTATGTGAATAATTAGTGTTAGTTGATGTTGTCATTTATTATTATTATTATTAAGATAATAATAATCTTATTATTATTATTATTATTAAGAGCTGGAGAAGAGGAGCCCCAGTTCCTGATAGGAGTTAGAATGAGGCCTCAGCAGCAGGCTGGCCACAGGGGGCCGCCCTCCTCCCCGTGTTGTTCACGGAGTGCCAGCCAATTTTTAATCCATGTGACCGCGCTTCCATCCAAGACAATTTGAATTAATTTTGCGCATGAAATTTGGTGGGAGGCAGTGCCAAATGTTTAACTGAAATCAAGATGCAAACTTCCCCTCATCTACTCGTTTTGTGAATCCTGTCAAAAATAAAATAAAAGCCATTAAGCTTGTCTGGCAACATTTGTCCTTTATGCACCAAGCTATTCAAGGTTCCTGATTTCTCTCCTCTGTTTGCCTGCCCCCCCGCCGCCATATTTGTTCTGTTGTATTTATGGTCCCTGGGCTGGCCCAGCACACTGTCAGCTCTACTGACTTTGCCAAGTCTAAGATCCCTTTCAGGGACTTATTTTATTTAAAGAGCATCCCATTAATGGGTTTAATGGTCTTTCAATCACTTAGTATGCATTGTCAATGAGGGAGAATCGATTTTCTGAGAATTCCTGTTCTGGGAGGAAAACAAACAGCCCTTCCTTCCCATTGCAATTTGGCCAATGAACAGATGATGCAGGACTCCTCCATCCTGGGTTCACAAGCTTTCCTTGTCTGTGAGCAAGCGGCCTCACCAGCACAGCACTGAATAAGACTGGCTCCGTTCTTTCTGCACTTCCTTTCTCCTTTGGGGTTGTAACCTGCTGGGCCATGGGGACACCCTGCATATGAACTCTGGATGAGGTTGACTGTTGCTCTCACAACAGACCCACTCCTGGGTTCTCTCTGGGGAAGAATCAAACCATTACCTTGGGGCTTAGTCAGATCCTCGGGTCCACGGGAACAGATGGGAAAGAAGGGCTGCCGTTCCAGTGTCCCCCAGGCCTGACTCAGAGTTTCTAGAAGGGCACTGCACCCCACACTCTTGAGTTCCAGAAGCTTGAAGCAGTGGTCAAACACATATTCTCTCACTGGGGCACCTCTACTTCCATAAATATCTGTTGACAACTTTCCACGTATAAGACATTACACTTGGCATCATGGGAGATGCACGCACGGGACATAAAGAGAGTAAAAGGCGGTCTCAGCTTACACTCAGGTGTGTCTCTTCCAAGCTGGGACCTCCTTTAGGTGCTGTTAACCAGCTTCTCTCTCCTCCTTCTTCTGTTATACTCCCCCACCCCACCTCCTCTTCCTCTCTCCAGCCCTTCCCCAAGAATCACCACATTCTCAGTAACGATGGCGATATTTTATAGAGACTAACAATGAGTGTGAGTCCCCTACTCAGCACCCTACATGCGCCAGGCTACATAACCTTAACTCCACATAAAGGCAATTATTTTATTACTAGCCCCATTTTTCAAAGAAAGAAACCAAGTTTAAGGGAAGTCAAGTCATTAGCTGTGGAGCCCGACCCATCTGACTTGAAACCCTTTTCCTTTAAACCCGACACTTACTTTGCCTTCTCTTGCTCTTTGGGGGGTACTTTGCTCCCCAAGTAGTCTTAACCAGCAGGTACCCACTATCTTAAGGTAAGTGACACAGACTTGCTAATATCTGGCTCCTTAGAATAATCTTGTTCATAATAATAGCCATCACCTACCAAGTGCCCATCCTGTGCAAAACGCCTCATCAATCTTTTATGGCTTAATCCTCACAACTACCTCAAGAGATGGAGGAGGATACCATGAGGTTAAGGGACTTGCCCAGGGTCTCACACTTATTAAGTAATAACAGTGAGGAAATTGCTAGCATTGATTGAAGGCTTACATGCGAAGTGCTGGGCTAAGGTTTATTTTTTTAATCCTAACAAGATAAGTATTATTATTTATAGCTTCCAGATGATGAAACTGAGGTTCAGAAATTCAAAGTAACTTGCCCCAGGTTACCCAGCCCCTAAGTGGTAGGACCAGCATTTGAACAGGTGGCCATGCCTGTGCTTGTTAGAACAACGCTACAGCCATACCCCAAAGCCCACATTCTTCATATTACACCAAGGCTGCCTCTGTCCTCTCCAAAAGCCCTTTGGAAAATGGCCCATAACTCTTCTCCAAAATAGTTGAAGACAAACCCAAGAGACTTGGCTGTGGCTGTCCCTTGACGAGTTTCTGCCCTGAACTGGAATCTCATTTGCGTTTGTCCTTCCGTGGTAGTTTCCCAATTCCTGAGCAGAACACAATTTAACTGTAAAATTCACCTTAACTAGGCAGCTGTCTGCTGCAGTCAGGCACCAGGCTCAGGTGCAACTCCCGGTAGGCTCTCCCGAATCAGTGTGCCAGCCTCTGTAAAGCAATATAAAGTCACGTCCAAGAAATGAGATGCCACTTGGAAGAGGCATACGCTGCCATGCTCTCTTGTTGTCAGCTTAGAACAGTGCAGGGGTTGCCAGTCATGACTCAATTACTCCCAGGACTTCTCTCCTGAAGGCTTCCCTGTCATTTATGAGAACCGGTGCATGGACGACTACCACACATCCTGGACCAGGGGTGCTACTGGGGACAGTATTTTGGAAGGGAGGGATTACGGGTTTAATTGGCCTTCCTTCACCACAATGTCAGTAGGCCATCAGAATGAGGGCTCCTGACATCCAATGGGCAAGATAACACCATTCACCAAATGGCAACTGAACCTCTACTATATTCAAGACCTTATGCCTCGGGATACAAAGGTGAATCAGAAGCACAATCTCAGCTTCTCAGAAGCTGAGAATCTCAGGGTCTCAGAAGTGACCCTACAGTCTAGACAGGTATATGTAGAGCGCCAAGTAGAGTAAGAAAAAGTGCCCTTAGAAGGAAGGTATAAACAATGAAGTTCAAAGACATCTGCTTAGAGGTTTTAGTTGAAATGGAGGGAGCAGGTGATATGACTGGGAAGAGACTACAGGGAAAGATGAAGAAAAGGCTCAGAAGGAGGCTTCAGCAGAGACCTAAATCTGTGGGGCAGAGGGATTGGCAAAGCTATCCTAGAAAAGGAGCAAGGGAAGAAGTAGCAGCTCAGGATCCCAGGAAGCACAGGGGACAAGTGGCAGGGGGTGTGTCCATAGCGTCCAATGAGACTGGGATGATGATACAGGAGAAAAGACCACGGGCTCTGGAGCTCAGGAGGATGCTGGCAACCCTTAGAAAACTGTTGGTAAGGGGTGACCAGCAGTTTGCCCAAGGTCAAGGAGACAGGTGGGGGATGAGGAAGAGTGTAAACTGCTCTTTAGAAACGTTTCATAATGAGAGCAGAAGAGCTGTAGGTCCATGAGGTAAGGGGACAGCAGCCCTGAGGGACGTGCTTTGAAGGATGGGGGAGATTCGAGCATGCTTGCAGGTCCCAGGAAAGGAGAGCTGGAAGATGCAAGGAGAGCATGTATTCCTGATGGAGTGAGACTCTGGGACAGGCAGGAGGGACCAAGGGCACAGGGGGACAAATTCACACTGGGAGAGTGAGCAGACACTTCCGAGACAGGAGCACGGAAAGAGTTAAAGCGATGATGCAGCTGCTCTGAGCTGGAGAAGAGGACCTCGAAAGAACTTACAGCAGGTAACTCTGACTTTGTCATAATATCAAAAATGACCTCCAAAGGAGTGATTGTCCTATCGCAATAGTGTGGGGACTGTGTTAAAATGGTCATCTCCCGAAGGAATTTGCTAGAAGTAACGGGGCAAGATTCACTACATTCATTCTTCATCAAGCAAATTTGCATCTTTTCCTTTCTTGTTGGCTTTTTCTTAAAGTTACATTTATAATTACAGTAGATTTGGTTCTTCAACTTTTCCTGTCTTTACTTCTCCTTAGGAGCATCTTATAATATTTATCTCAAGGATTTGCTTCCTCTTACTACCATCAACTCAAGAGTCCGGCGGGGCTAACTACCCAGCCTGAAGATTATCTGGGTCTTTCTGTATCTCCCCACTCAGACTCCCTGCATCTTAGCTATTTTACTGCTCATTAAGCCTTCCACCAGATGTGGGCAGGGGAAGCAGGAAAAGCTAAAACCCAAACCAGTTCATTTTACTACTTATTTTGGGATATAGCCAAATATTTTGAAGCCATTAGCTCAAATGAGGCTGGGGGCTATCTGAAGTTCAGTTATTTGATTATCCCTGAATAGAACGACCACCCACAATTAGTCCCAAAGTCAAAAAGATGAAGATGTCTGTGTGAGAAAAAAAAGACACACTTAGTGAAGGTCTTACTGGCAGAGCTCAAAGTTAATACCTCTTGCCTCATAGCTTTGATATCTCCTTGCCCTTTACTATGAGTCTTGCTTTCTCATCGGCGCTGTCTAATTTGAAATTCCACATATTGTGTTTTCAGATTGGAAACCCTAAGAGTTAGCACTGCCAATATTAACAGATTAGTGGTTCTTCCAGTTCCTGAAATGTGACGCTCAGAGTATTCATCAGCATTAAGGTTACGACAGCTTCCCATACTCTGTACTCTACCCGTCTCATTGATAATCGAGCACAAGGCGTGATCAGATGGTGTCTGGTTTCTGTTTACTTCTTATTCAACTTTGAGATGCGTGTATTTTTAAAAGACTCCAATTAGTTGTGATATCGTGCTACAGGTTTTCAAGAAAATGTGTAGAAGAGCCATAGATTCTATTGCATTACTGAGAATCTACAGTCATATTGTGAATCTACAATTATTTCAAAATCAAAAATTTAATTAAAAAAAAAGTCTTCTAGGAACTTTTCACCATCAGAACAACAAAACCAAAACAAAACCTAACAATGATTTTCATATATTCAATACATCCACTAAAATGACTAAAATTAAAAAGACTGACATCATGTGTTGACAAGGATATGAAGAAACTAGTACTCTCACACACTGCTGGTGGGATATACAACTACTATCGAAAGCAGCTTGGCAATTTCTTATAAAGTCAAACATACACTTATCACGTGACCTAGCAATTCCACTCCCAGGTATTTACTCAAGAGAAATAAAAACATGTCCACAAAAAAGACTTGTATACAAATGTTGACAGCACTTCATTCAAAATAGTCCCAAACTGGAAACAATCCAAATGTCCATCAACTAGCAAATGGATAAACAAATTTTGATGCATTCATACAATGGAATACTACTCAGCAATAGAAAGATTAAAACTACTGACACATAAACATGAATGCATTTCAAAAGCATTATCACGAGTGACAAAATTTAGACACAGAGTACACACTAGGTGACTTCATTTATTTAAAATTCTAAAACAGGCAATGTAATCTATACCAAGAGAAAGCAGATCTGTGGTTGCCTGGAGACAAGGGGGATCAGGAGCGGGGACTGGTGGCAAAAATACACAATGGAACTTCTTAGGGTTAAAGAAATATGTAATATCTTGATTGGGTGATGCTGGTGGTTACACAGGTATGTATGTATGTATTTTATTTTAGGTAAAATATACCTCAATAAAGTTGATTGAGGGGAAAAAAGAAGACTCCAAGAATCTCTACCTAAATCAGAAAAACGAAATATAACCTAGAAATGAGTTCCTTATACTCATAGTTTAACTTCCTTATCTTAAATATACATCTTCAACAATGAACAGGTATCCTGAGACAACAGACTCTGGCTTAGATCAGCCAGTAGAGGGAACTCTTTCTCAAATTGAGGCTTCATTAACTCAATGGCCTACGAGATTAATCTCTACACTGTGAAGATGAAACTCTTATGTCTCCACATTTCTCCCTCTCCATAGGTACAGACCCTTAGCCTCAGGTAGAAGGAGCTAAACTATCCCAGTAGAGAAACCAACCGTGTTCCCATTGAAAAGTGGGGGGAAGGAAGAGGTCCACCCCAGCAGGTCGTTGCTTCAGCCTCTAAGCCAACTTCCCACTCTGATCTTTAACCATATCTGGTAATTATTAAGGATGTTCGTAAACAAGCCCTCCTTTTACTCCCCAGCCCCTGCAATCAGAGCTATACACAGTGCTACACCTGCCCTCTCCCCCCGTTTCAGTTGCCTAAGAGTGGGGTCTTGGCTTATTGGCTTATTTTTGTCAGCTGTTCTATAATCTGGAGTTCCAGTTCTACTTAATGTCAGACCACCCTAGAGCCATGCTGGTCTGCCATTTGCCTGCAACCAGGTTCCCATGATAATCCTCTCTGCCTATTTACAGGATCACACCCAGGACAGCTCCCTGCAGGAACTCCTCAAAGTCAGGCCCTTGCCCACCTGTGCTCTGACTTGGGTCTGCCATAGCCTTGGCAGGCCACCAACCCATCCTGAGTGTCCTTGTCACCATCTCCTGAAGCCTTCCCAGATTTATGAATCGCAGATTTACCCCCAGGGCTGCCCACCTACTACCAACTAGACTCTGGTTCTCAAAGGCATTTCTTCAAGTCATTGTTCACCAGAAAATATGTTGGTGAGACAACCATAAGTTCTTAGAGGGCAAATTCCGATTCACTGTAAAATAATTCTGTTTATGTTGCATCTAGAATCATGGAACTTTAGAGTCAGGAGGTTTTCAGAGCTATGTGCTCCAAGTACCCTGCCAGTCACTGAGAAATGGACATGGAGGTCCTACTTTTGAGCCTTTCCAGTAGGGGGCACTCATTACTTTTCAAGATAATCTATACCATTATTAAGCAGATGTAACTGTTAAAATCTCCTTTATATTTGGATTTCAAATTTATCTCTGTGGACATCTACCTATTACTTTGGACTCTACTCTTTTGTGAGGAACACAGAATTCCTTGTTACATACGAGAGCATTTTAATTGCTTATAGTCAGCAGCCCTGTGCTCCTCTTCCTCCTGCTTCTCACATTATTTCTTCTCCAGGCTCAGGAAAAATAAGTCAGTTCAATTCAGTTCAGTTCTTACTCAGTTCTAGGTAGCATCCAGAGCACTTGGGATGCAAAGATGAGTAAGTTATGGTTCCTGCCTTCAAAGAGTTTATAGGATGGAAGGGGAGAGTTAGCAAGTGAGGGGTGGGCACTCAGAGGAGATAGCAGCAGTCAGTGAGGAGGGAGAGAGTCAAAGAGTATTCCAGACATTGGAAACAGTGTGTTCAAAGGCCCAGTGGCATTGCTAGAGAGTTTTGTTTGTCTGTTTTTTTTTTTTTTTTTTTTTT
>NW_006792921.1:2375354-2375767 GCF_000442215.2 Lipotes vexillifer | reverse complement strand
TTTTTTTTTTTTTTTTTTTTTTTTTTTTTTTTTTTTGAGGGGGGAGCGTGTAATAAGAGATAATACTAGAAAGGCAAGCCAAAACCAGATCTCGAAGGACATTATAGACCATAGTAAAGAGTTCTAAGCAGGAGAATGACATAACACTATTTCAGTTTTAGAAAGATTTCCTTGACTTCTATAGTATAGTGCTAGGCACAAGTTAAGCACTATTGTATTATTAAAAATAAACTTAGTAGGAATAAACTAACCAAGGAGGCAAATGACTTGTACACTAAAAACTGCAAAACAAAACACTGCTGAAAGAAATTAAAGAAGGCATAAATAGGGCTTCCCTGGTGGCGCCGTGGTTGAGAGTCCACCTGCCGATGCAGGGGACATGGGTTCGTGCCCCAGTCCGGGAAGATCCCACA
>NW_006792921.1:2351975-2375238 GCF_000442215.2 Lipotes vexillifer | reverse complement strand
CGGGAAGATCCCACGTGCCACGGAGCGGCTGGGCCCATGAGCCATGGCCGCTGAGCCTGCGCATCCGGAGCCTGTGCTCCGAAACGGGAGAGGCCGCAACAGTGAGAGGCCCGCGTCACCAAAAAAAAAAAAAAAAAAAAAAAGAAGGCATAAATAAATGGAAAGACATCCCATGTTCATGGATTGGAAGACTTAACATTATTAAGAAGTCAGTTCTACCCAAAGTGATCTACAGATTCAAACAATCCCTATCAAAATCCCAACAACATTTTTCTGCAGAAATAGAAAAACCCATCCTAAACTTCATATGAAATCTCAAGGGACTTGGAAGAGCCGAAACAAAGTTAGAAGACTCATCACTTCCTGATTGCAAAGCTTATTACCAAGCTACAGCAATCAACACAGTGTGGTACTGGCATAAAGACCAACATATAGACCAATGGAATAGAATAAAGAGCCCAGAAATAGACCCTCTCGTACATAGTCAAGTGATTTTCAACAAGGGTGCCAACACTGTTCAGTGGGAAAAGGGCAGTCTTTTCAACAAACAGTACTGGAGAAACTGGATATCCACATGCAAAACAATGAAGTTGGATGCTTACAGTACACCACGTACAAAAACTAACTCAAAATGGGTCAAAGACCTGAACCTATAAAACTCTTGGAAGAAAGGATAGGGGGAAGTTTCATGACATTGGATTTGGCAATGATTTCTTGGATATGACACCAAAAGCACAGGCAACAGAAGAAAAAATAGATACATTAGACTAATTAAAATTTTAAATTTTTAGAAATCAAAAGGACACTGTCAAGAGAGTGAAAAGTCAACCATAGAATGGGAGAAAATATTTTCAATCATATATATGATAAGGGATTAGTACCCAGAATATTTTTAAAACTTCTTTAAAAATTTGTTGCAACTCAAAAACAACAACAACAAAAACCTGATTTTAAAATGATCAAAGGCCTGGAATAGATAGTTCTCTAAAGGAGATATACAAAGGGCCAATAAGCATATAAAAAAAATGCTCAACATGACTAATCATTAGGAAAATGCGAATCAAGCCCACAATGAGATACCACTTCACACCCATTAGGATAGCTATTATTTTTAAAAAAGGAAGAAAATAACAAGTGTTGGCAAGGATGTACAGAAATTGAAACTCTTGTTCACTGTTGGTGGGCATGTAAAATAGTGCAGCTGCTATGAAAAACAGTATGGTCTTTCCTCAAAAAATAAACATAGAATTACCACATGACCCAGCAGTTCCACTTCTAGGTGCATACCCTAAAAAATTAAAAGTAGGGACTCAAACAGATATCTGTACACCAATGTTCAAATCAGCATTATTCACAATAGCCAAAATATGAAAACAACCCATATGTCCATTGACAGACGAATGGATAAACAAAGTATGGTACGTACATAAATGTAATATTATTCAGCCTTAAAAAGGAATGAAATTCTGACACATGCTACAACATGAATAAACCTTGAAGATATTATGCTATGTGAAATAAGTCAGACACAAAAGGATAAATATTGTACTATTCCACTTATAATTAGTACAAAGAATAGTCAAATTAATAGAGACAGAAAATAGAATAGAGGTTATCAGAGGTAGAGGGGGAGGAGGTGATGGAGAGTTATTGTTTAATGTGGATAGAGATTAAGTTTTGGATGATGAAAAAGTTCTGGAAATGGATGGGAGTGATGGTTGCCCAACAACGTGAATGTACTTAATGTGACTGAATTGTATATTTTTAAATGGTTAAAATGGTAGATTTTATGTTATGTATATCTTACCACAATAAAAGTCTAAGAAATAAAATAAAAACAAAACGTAAAATCGAGTGCTTATTATGTGCCAGCTGCTGTTCTAAATGTTTTTCGCCTATTACTTGAGTTGATCCTCTCAACGATCCTGTGAAGCAGGACTATGACCATCATTTTACAGATGAGAAATGGAGGCTCAGAGAGGTTGCATGTTTTGCCTATGGAAACAGAGAGAGTAGGCAATAGAGCTGGAAAAGGGAACCCAGAGAGTCAGTCTCTGGGACCAGCACGTATAACCTGAACGCCACACACCCTCCCGAGTAACTAACAAATTATGAGCATTATCTGTGGTTGGGTAGGGAGAGGGCTAAGTGACGAGGGGCCAGCACTAGGCCTCCACCCAGCGCCTGGACTTGGTAAGCCCTTGATTCAGCTCCTCCCTGATGCTGGACAAACCAGGTATGGCCCAGGGCCTTCTCCTTCTGAACTTTTCTGCTGGTGGTAGAGACCTTGAGGGAAGATGCAGCCCAGATATGTAGTCACTGTCAACGTAAAGGGGCATATGACCTACCCCCTCACTGGTGGGGGAGGGGCTTCTTTAAACATTCTCCAAGAAAAGGCCTCAGCGAATATGTTCCAGTCTAAAGATGTCTGGAGATTACTTGACCCCTTATTCAGCTAGAAATCCTCTGAAGTTTAAAAAAAAAAAAGAAGGAAAGTAGTAACTAATGCTGTTGGTGAATCATTCACTAAAACGCCTGCACAGTCTGGTTTGGGGGAAAATTCTTAAGTTGGAAATTTCAAAATGTTAATGTTTTACTAATATGTTTGCTGACTTCACTCTGCATGACGGTCTCCAGGTCCATCCACGTCTCTACAAATGACCCAATTTTGTTTCTTTTTATGGCTGAGTAATATTCCATTGTATATATGTACCACATCTTCTTTAAGTCTGAAAGAGAAAAACAACTATCATATATTAACGCATATATGTAGAATCTAGAAAAATGGTACAGATGAACCAGTTTGCAGGGCAGAAATAGAGACAGATGTGGAGAATCTGAAACATATGGACACCAAGGGGGGAAAGTGGGGGTGGGGTGGTGGTGGTGGTGGTGGGATGAACTGGGAGATTGGGATTGACATGTATACACTGATATGTATAAAATAGATAACTAATGAGAACTGCTGCATAAGAAATAAATAAATAAAATAAAATTCAAATCAAAAAAAGAAAAAATATGTAAGTTGGTTTTCAATATATTAATAGATTGAATTAATATATTATTAATGAGTAGTATGCTGGTTTTCAATATATTAATATATCTTTCTTTTCTGAACTCTGACTATGAAAGAAACCAGTGTTATCACTAAAGACTGTATTATTAATATTTATTGAGCTCTTACTATATGTAAACTTTTTACATGTATTATTTAATCCTCACAACATCTTCAATTTAGAGCTGAGAAAACACAAAGAGATTAAGTACCCTGTCCAATGTCAAATAACAAAGAAGTAAAGAGCCGACAGTCACACCAGGCAGCCTGATCCAGGTCCATACTATAAGCTAGACCCATGATCTGGGGAAATTCCCATCTACACTCTTAGGAGCCCATTTTCCTCATCTGGGAAATGAGGGGATTGGACCAGATGGTGTGTAAGATTTTCTTCCAGCTTGAACATGTCTATTTCCTTGTCTCCGCATGCAAATGATACTCCACCAGGGCTTCCTACGTGAGTCTCCACCAACATTTCCCTGCTTAAATTATGGGAGCCATTAATGCTGTAGGCCTGGAAAAGAGAGTTGAGCTCAGCTGAAACTGACATGCTCCCATCTACCTTTACGCTTGAACTGCAGTAACCCTCTAACTACCTAAACATCTCAACTCTCTTAACAGTCTCCCCCTACTCTGAAATAACCAATAAAAGAAAGAAACAGACATAAAGATTCAAGACAGAGGAGGAGAAAAGGGTTTGAATTCATATTCTCATTACACTTCCTTTTTTCTTCCCCTGGAGTCACAGAATTTCTTCCCACTCACGAATTTCCTAAGAAGCCTAGGAAGCAGTGTGCTGATAAGTATTTAACAAACAGTTCGCCAAGATAACAAAAAAAGCCCCAATTGGTAGCATCTACTGAGTCTTGTAGTTTAAATATTCCCACCACGGCTGATTTCAAGCTACCAACACCAAGTCACTGACCAGGAAGTTGGAAAGAGGTTGAGCCCATAGGAGCAGGCACCAGCCTGCCACTGAGTCTGGGTCATAGCTCTATTTCATCTGTAAGCCTTGGAGTCTAAAGTATTATTCATTCATCCATTCAACGAACTTCTTTTTATACTAGGAATATGAACAAGGTATCCATTAAATTAGTTCTTTATTACAAATCAAATACTCTATTGAGTTCATTACAAAATAATATTATTTTCCCAGCATTTCCCCATAGAAGTTCCTTGAGACAAGACAGGTGGAATGATGGCTTTTCTACCTTCAAATAATTCACTTACCCAAATCAGAAGAGACAATTTGCTCATCTAGTGATTCTCATTAACATTCTAGGTATTAAGGAAAGTGGCCTCAAAACAGCCTTGACTATAAAACCCTAAAGTGTTTTATTATAGAAAGTTTACCCAACTAATGCAAAAGAAAAAAAATCACCTCTAAAAAATGCTTACCTAGACATAACCCTTCTATAATACTTTCTCTCTACATTGGTGTATTCAAGATACGTGTGGGTTGTGAGGAACTCTGGAGCTTAATTGCCTGGGTTTAAATCACAGTTCTGCTACTTACTAGATGTGTGATCTTGGGGGAAAATTACTTAACCTCTCTGTGCTTTGATTTTCTCACTGTAAGATGGGGTTCATGATAATAATAGTAGCTGTTGTGAGAACTGAGTAAATATACATACAGCACCTAGAACAACATGTAGGAAGCTCCATCTAACTATTAGCAGTTATTAGCAAAGGTTTCTTTCTTTCTTTTTTTTTTTTTTTTTTTTTTTTTTTTTTTACTATCTTAACCTGAGTTTTGGCAACTCAGGTTAAGTTTTTTGTTTTTGTTTTTTATTTTGGCTGTGTTGGGTCTTCGTTTCTGTGTGAAGGCTTTCTCCAGTTGCGGCAAGTGGGGGCCACTCTTCATTGCGGTGCGGGGGCCTCTCACTGTTGTGGCCTCTCCTGTTGCGGAGCACAGACTCCGGACACGCAGGCTCGGCGGCCATGGCTCACGGGCCCAGCCGCTCCGCGGCATGTGGGATCTTCCCGGACCGGGGCACGAACCCGTGTCCCCTGCATCGGCAGGCGGACTCTCAACCACTGCGCCACCCGGGAAGCCCAGCAAAGGTTTCTTGAATGTTGTCTTAGCATGTCTTTCCAACAAGAATGGAGTAGCCCTCAAAGTCTTTGTGCAATCTCCTGCAGGGCTTACACATAGTATGACTTTAACAAATTCTTGTTTAATAAGCGAATGAAGTAATTAATTGATTAAATGTGATTGGATCAGTGTGACTCCAAAACATTCTCGCCACAGGGACTTCCCCCGCGGTCCAATGGTTAGGACTCCGCACTTCCACTGCTCCACTGTAGGGAGCACGGGTTTCATCCCTGGTCGGGGAACTAAGATCCTGAATGTCTCGAGGCATGGCCAAAACAAAACACATTCTTGCCGCAAATAAACCACTTGGTCTCTCATCTGGATCTTGGGAATACTTACGTCTCCATAAGCCTCTCTGAAATTAAGGAAAATAACCAAGAATAATACCTGGAGTAATTTGTCAGAGCTCTTAACATGCTTACATGTTCAGGAATGTTTATTATACATAAGCAAGAAAAAACGAAAGCAATCTAGATGTTCCACATCAAGGGAAAGGTTGAATAAATTATGATAAGATACTATGTTTTCAGTAAGTATTTATTAACATGAAAAAATGCCCTAAGTGTAAAAATGAAAACAGCAGCATATAAAATTATATAAACAATATAATCCCAATGTTTGTTTTAAAAAAAATGTGTTTGCATTAGGGAGAAATAAAAAGAGACATAAGAAATATACCAAAATTATTAACAGTAGCTATCTCTGGTCAGTGGGATTTAGGGTGATTTGAGGGGATATATTTCTGTATTTCCTAAAATGATAAAACGAAAAGATGAAATAGATCTGGAGTATCAACCTTGAAATTAGTGCCTCAGCAATGAAATTATGTGTTCCTATTTGCATATAGATTCACTGACCTAACCACCTCTGTGGATCAGCTACGCCACCCACCTGCATGTCCACCCAGTCTGACATTGGCCACCACCCATTTCATCCCTCTCCCAATCTCCCAAAGTGTCCCAAATCTGACATGACAGCATAATCTATGTTTTGCAAATATGACTCCAACATCCAGCTATTTGGAAGTACCAATGATTGCCTTAATTTTTCACATTCCTTTCAGATATCCGGCATTAGGTAAGTACAGTCAACCTCACATAGACGTATTTCTACCTGTTAAAAATCAAGCACATTTGTGTTATCTCCTGCCCTTGAGGTGCCTGATACAAGGGAAGCATGATTGAGTACTTTACTGATAAGGCTGAACAAATCTGTCTTTTGAAATAGGCTACAGGAAAAACCAGGTTGGAGATGTGTGATATCCATTAAAATCTAGCTAAATTTGGGTAAAAGGTGAGTCTCAATTTAGTGAAGTGAGAATTCGAGAATATTTGTTTAATAAAAGTCATTTTACTACTCTCAAATCCAACTGGGCTTGAAGCACAATATGATGGGTCTAAATCAAGGTAGCAAGTATATCATTGGCTCCTGCTATTAGGAATAGGTTAAGAATTATTTATAATGAGCATATCAGTCAAGTCTGATTTAGTTTTCTGATGTTTAAAACAACTTATTCAAAATAATAAAAAAGCTACTTATTCCCTTAAGTAGTGCAATGTTTAGCGTCTTATTTTTATTCTTAATTTGCTAACATCCCCCTCTCCTCAAGGCAATCTCAAGCCCTAGCCTATCTAAAGCATCATAAATTTCAAACTGCTGAGCTAAATTAATAAGGCTTTATGGTATATCTTTCTTTAAAGAAGAAGAAAAGAAGAGGCATAACTTAACTAAATGTAGCTGGAGAAACGCACAGAAGTTATTTCTCTCTTAGCTCACTTGCTATGGATGGAGGAACCAAGCACAAGTTCTATTTTCATTTGTGAGGAAAATCTGACAATGGCAGGCACATCTCAGGACACAATTAGCCCAGGTAAGAAGAAACAGGAGAGCAGTTTTAGCAGCTCCTGAAATACTGAGGGGAGGAAATGGCTAATACCAAGGAACATTTTACTGTGAACCAAAATGTGTTATTTCTGTCAGCATGTCGTTAATTTCATGGAAATAATTTATTTACATGACATATGTTAAGCACCCCCTCCACCTTCTCTACTTTATTCTTGTCCATAGCCTGTGTTACTAACATGTTACATCTTTTAATTTTTTCTTATTTTTATCATCTGTCTCCAGACAGACAGATGGAACTTAGAATATAAGCTCCATGAAGGAATGGATTTTTGTTGGGGTCTCTGTTTTTCTTTTTTTGCTTTTGCTGTATGCATTGAAAATGTGCCGGCACAGTGGAGGTGCTCCAAAAATATCTGTTGAATGAATCAGGCTCCCTCGTAATCAAGGGGCATATTCCTGAGATGTCTATGGTACAGGTGAAAGAGCACCGGATTCAGAGTCTGCAGTAAGTAGCACTTTGCTTGGCTCATAATAGACAATGACCATTTTTTGGATAAAGAGATGGTGGATAGATGTAGGTAATGGGCACATGTTATAATGACAACTCTCCTTATCTATAAAATGAGGATGATTATTCATTAAGAAAACAACGTGGAAAAGGTGTAACATCTTAGTTACTCAAGTAGGTAACTTTTTTTCTTGTAGCTAATGTACATGAAGATGGAACAGGGCAGTAAGAACGGTAGCCATCTAAGACAAGGAAAGAAATCATTTAATCTCCTGTGTAAATGAGAGGAGACAGGAATTTGGGTAGAAGTGTATGCTTTTATTCTGTCTTGTACTGCTGCCAAGTCAAGACGGGCTTTGAGCGGAGAGGCAGGCGGGAGGCAGCCAAGTGGAGCAGGTGAGCGGGGCGCCGGCGTCCAATGAGACCTGAGCGAACAGTCTTCAGTTTCACTCCAGCGGCTTCCTTGAACTGAGAGGCAGTGGATTGTCAGGCGAGGTGACGAAAGCCCCTGATAGACGGTCGGGATTTTAGTTCTGGTCATTAAGTCTCAAGGGTAATCCAGCCCCAGCGTTCCTGTTCTTAAATGTGTGCTTTTTGCCACAAGAGATAAAGCCTTCGGCTTTCCCATCCCTTGCGGAGCCTTCAGATTTGTAGGGTGGGCGGTCTGCTCCGTTAAAGCCGAGGTCTTCCCTCCCAGTGCAGCACCAGCAGCTTCGGTGGGCGGAGGTGGGGAAGGACGCTGTGTCCTGGGAAAACCGGGGAGGTGGAGGTGCAGAGGAAAACTGTAGGCCATCTGGGCCCCCCCCAGAGAGTAGCAGGCAGGTTTGGGAAGATGTTCCAGGGCCCAGGGACACAGCTCCTCCGGAAGAAATCCCAAATGCCTATTGGAAGTGAATTGGGGTCTCCTGGCTGAGAAAAGACTTTTCTTCCCACGGTTGCTGCCTCCGGTTGGGAGATCTCAACGTGTTCCAAACCTATACCTAATGCTGTGATGTGCTCAAGAAAATCACCTTGTCTGAGGACCTCAGCCCTTCCTGTGTGTAATGATTCAAGATGCAAATTCTCCTACCAGTAAGAGGCCCCCAGGCTCCCATGGGCCCCAGCAATTGTTCTTTCAGTGTGGACTGCTCTAAATCTCTGTTGCTGCAGGGCCTGTGGGAGGCTAGACAGTAGGTGACCTTTGAAACCAAGCCCCAGGAGCAGTCAGGAAAACCTAAAAAAGCCTGTCTCCTGGAGCTCTGCGAATATAAGCTGGCTAGTTTTAGGAAGGGACTTTCCTACCTCTGTCGTAGGAATGGTAAGGCTGCACAGATGTCCCCAGACAGAAGGGAACTGAGAACAGCATTGGGTTGGCTGGTTTCCCACCTGTGATAGACATGGAAACTATATCCTTACTCTCCAACAAGCAAAACATCTCCCGCTGGGATGTGGCCGATCTGTGGCTCAAAATATAGTTATTTTGTCCATGCCTTTTTACGGTAGTTGGTTCCAAAGAACAGCCCATGTTCGTGAATGTGCCACCCTAATTTCCACACGATCCCCTCTGTCCTTGAGTCTCTTCCAGGTCAAAATCGTAACGGTGGGAGTGGCTAGCCCTGCAGTTCACCAGCCAGATGTGGAAGGCAAGTGGGGAGAAAGACTGGAAGACAGAAAAAGGTCTGGAAACCACGTCCAGGTGAAGTGTGAGTAAGATTCCACCCTTATCTAAACTCAATTTTCTGGCAGTACTACTGAGACCCGGAGCATGGAGAGGAGGAGGCCCAGAGCAGGTTCCAGGGGATGGGTAGCTGGAGCTGACCCAACTTGGAAGCAGAGAAGGGAAATGCACTCTACTACGTCACTGGATGCCCCCCATGAGAGGAGAGGGGACCCAGGCACTAGACGCAACTGTGGGAGTTTTTCGTTACAGAGGGCGAGCTCCCAGTGGGGAAGGGACTCAGGGTCTCAGAGTGTGGGCAATAATGTGGGCCCTCTTTTTCCCCCTCCCACTGCTCCCTCTGGAATTTCTGTAGCAGTAGTACATTGAGGTTATCACATAACAAGCTCAGCCAAGCTTCTCCCTGACCCCACCGTCTGCCCACCCCACTAGGATCCCATAATAAGAGCTACCATCCACTGATGTGACCCAGGTGCCTAGAACAACGCTGGGTACATAAGTGCTTAGTAAATATTTGCTGAGTAAATATACTTCATGGACACTTCCTACATGTCAGTCACTGTGCTAAGAGTTTTATGACTATCATTTCTTTTTATTTTCACAGAAACCTTGCAAGGTAAGTACCAACATCGTTTTTCAGATAAAGACATTGAGGCTAAGAGATGTTGAACAAATTATTCAAAATCCTGCCACCTGGTGTAACAGGAAGTTAGATCTGGATCCCTCCTCAAATGTTTGACAGAGCTCCTCTTCATTACTTTTTTTTTTTTTTTTTTTTTTTTTGGCCGCGCCACATGCCACGAGGGATCTTAGTTCCCCAACCGGGCGTCACACCCGTGTCCTCTGCTGTAGAAGTGAGGAATCTTAACCACTGGACCACCAGGGAAGTCCCATCTTTGCTACAACTTTATACTGCTTTTCTGTCCCATCATCTTTTGGGGGCAGGAACAGGAATTAGAACACGTGAAGGAAGGAAAGACAGAAAGGGAGCTGGATTTTCCCACCCACCACCTGGCAATGGCCTCTTGGAGCTGGAGCTGGGTTCTAGAGGCCCAGGAGAGGCTGTCATGCCTGTTTCCAGTTTAGTGACCTAATTCCCTCAGGTTCTGCCAATCGAGGTGCTCCCTTCCCCCATCACCCCCCGCCCCTCCCTGCCTTAGATCCATCCTTCAAGGAGAATTGGTTGGGAAGGGTGATCCATGGACTTTCAAATTATGTTTCTCAGATGGAGGAGAATGTCATCCCTAACACCCTGTCATCTCATTTACCAGTTTTTTTTCCATCCAGGAAAACCAAGTCTTTATGTCCTCCCCACATGCACATCCCACTGTATGTGTGAGCGTGTCCCTTCAGGGCATTTAGCCAAAAATATGCACATGGCATTATGCCAGCAGAGCTTTTAGGGATATCTCCACATGGAACAAGTGGTGTCAGTACACATAACCATGTGACGCCTTTGATGGGAATGTTCTACAAGGAAATGTCACCCCTCCTGGGACTTTCCTGCCTTGAAGCTCCAAGAACAATAAATCAAGTACCCCTTCAGTCTTCTGGGAAACTTGTCTCATGATCCAGGCTGTAGGCTTTCATGGGCTGGATAATCCAATAAAACAATATGGAGCAGAAGTGAACTGGAGACGGAGCAGTCGCCTGTTCAGTTTATCCGTGTGTCATTCAGTCAACCAGCATGGCCTCGGTGCCTGTCCCATGGGAGGTCTGGGGAAAGGTGTTATGGAATAAATAAAGAAATGTAAGACCCTGCCCTCAGCGTCCTTTTCATCCAGTCAGGGAGACAACTCACGCATGTATCCAGTGAGGCACACAGACAGGGATAGGTGTAAAATAAATATCACAGCCCAAGAAGACTAGAAGTGATCAGGGGCTGGATAAGCCTTCTTAGGGCTGGGTTGCCTGGGAAAGTTTGGGGGAGGGCAGAAACCATCTAGTGCTTGGAGCGGTGGAGCAGCAGAGAGACGTGGGAAGAGAGTTTGTACAACGACCTAAGAACGTTCATTTATCCATCCTCATTCCAACCCAAGAGACTGAGACCGTCACCACCTCTGACTGGGGAACTCACCAGGGCAAATGTTGAGTGAAGTGGCTTTCCTACTTTAATCTGCATGACAAGGTACACCCAAAGCAGCGCCAGAGGTGGCTGAATTATGTCTTTTAAGGTAACTGTCAACTTATACCAGGAGCTAAGCTTCTGACAAGCTTTGTGAAGAGCTGTTGTGATACTTCTAATCCCTCAGACAGCATCTTTATGATGGAAACAAAAATCATTTTTGGCCCAAATCTTTCAGGTTCCCAAACTCTACCCATCACCAGTATTGTTTCTTTTCTGATTGTTATGGATTCACATTTTCTTTCCTACCACTACCTTCTCCCAAGCGTCATCACCTTCGGGGCTCACTACGTACAGATTACTGTGACCTGTCCCACTGTCCCCAGCTGCTCTTTATAATAACTCATTCACTGAAAGTTATGAAAGTGTGCACACCCTTTGACCCATTAATCCCATTTCTCAAAATGCATCATAGCCTAACTTCCCTCTTCTGTTCATTCTTTCATTTGTTCATCCCACGTATATGGGGAGACCTGCTAGACACTGGGGCTACACAATGAGAAACAAGCCAGTAGCTCGAGGCCCTGCGTGAGGTTTACGACCTAGGAGGTTTTTTGTTGGTTTATCCCCTAAATCCAAACTTTTTTGGTGGGTGGGGGGATCTTGATCAAGACAGTTCTGTAGTTCAGGTAGAATATACAATCACTGTGCCATATCATGAAATAGAAGCTTGCTGCCACAAAATGACAGGTGTAGACAGAAAGGGAAAGAAAATGGTTCCAGGTCAGAGGTTTTCAAACGGATCACCCAAGCCTCAGGGGTGGGTTAGTGTGGGTGGGGTGGGGACACCGAGGAGAGAGAGGAGGGGACCATGCATCACATGAGGACTGTCATGACCCCAGCACTCCCACCCACCAAGCAGCTCTGCACACATTTTCCCTGTGACTTTGGGTTTCCTGGTAAAATTTATTTGGACAGAATGTTCTGTGGTTGAAAAAGTTTGAAAACCACTACTTGCCTCAAGCTTCTATATTTAGTCTGGAAACCTTCCAGACTGGGAGGTTTTGGGGTTTTTTTCCCCAAATTCCCTTGAAATCCTCTAGTTTTATGTTTAATGAATGGGCTTTAATGATACCTGATATGTGTTGGGTGTTTAATTAATGGGCAATAATATCATGGGCGTGATGCGTGACAAAATCTTATAGACTGTGCAAGTGTGCTAGAGACTAAAAGTCCTAGAACAATTTTACACAGTATGTGACATGAGGACGGGGTGGAGGCGGGTGGGTACTGGTTTAGTTAAGAACATATCAAAAGCAACAACAAAAATGTAAGCAGTTTGCAGGAGAAACATGTAAGCAGTTTGAAGAATCTGACATGAATTCTACATGGTATCATTTGGTATTTTATTTAATATTTGCTGAGTTCTCAGAATGCTCTGGATAATCTTTTTTTTCTAATTCTCTTTAGTACCTTGAACCAACAGGTTTTACATCTAAACTTTCAATATTAACAAACCACCATTGTGATGATTTATTTTTACAATATCTGCAGGCCACTTATATTAGTAAATATTTTATTTAAATAGATTTGTTTTGAATTTAAATAAATTTATTTTAAAAGAAAAGTTTATATCACTGCCTATAAATAGAAGCCCAGAAACACTTGCCAAAAATAAGAGGTAATTGTAACTATAAATTCATAATGATGAAAATTGTAAATATTTTTCTCTTACACCACCTAAGATCCCTTTTGGTTCCACCAGGGTTATGAGCATCACATTTGGGGAAACACTTGTTTTAACTCATATTACCACAACACTCAGCCAAGAAATTATAAGGTAAGCATAGCTCCTCTTTGTTCCCTCCCACTTCATCTTATAGGGCCTCTGGTATCCACATACCCACATCCCAACCCCTTTTTAAGCACTTGTCTTGCTCCAGGCTAGCTGAGAAGCAATAGTTGATAATTATTAACTTATAAATCTACTATTTTGCATACTTATAACAGATTATTCATTTTTCAAAACTCAAATACCAGAAGGCTATTGGAATTTAGACATAATGCAAGAAAATTGTGCCATTTAATTCCAATCACAGGGCTTCCCTGGTGGCGCAGTGGTTAAGAACCCGCCTGCCAATGCAGGGGACGTGGGTTCGAGCCCTGGTCCAGAAAGATCCCGCATGCCACTGAGCAACTAAGCCCGTGCACCACAACTACTGAGCCTGTGCTCTAGAGCCTGCGAGCCACAGCTACTGAGCCCGCGTGCCACAACTACTGAACCTCGTGAGCCTAGAGCCCGTGCTCCACAACAAGAGAAGCCACCACAATGAGAAGCCCTTAACACTGCAACGAAGAGCAGCCCCCACTCGACGCAAGTAAAGAAAGCCCACATGCAGCAATGAAGACCCAATGCAGCCATAAATAAATAAATAAATAAATTTATAATTCCAATCACATATATTAGGTGATCTCTTAACCACCTACTCATAAACCAGCCCTCATACTTCCCACCAGGTTCATATTTAGACTTCCCCAAAACATGGAAACTTGCCTAAGATGTATTAAAGGCTTTAGGATTTGACAGATAATGGTCTTTTCAAACTGTGATGGCATTCCAGGAGAAGAAATATGGCTCAGTCACCTCCTTAGCATACACTTTATTGCAATCCCACCCATAGCTATATTCTCCCCCCACTCACCTAGGAAAGAGGGAGGGGAAGTTGGTATAAGGTCTGAATATTGAATTTATATCACTCTTGATGGTTCTCCTTACGTATTCTCCCTATCACATTCCAGAATTCTTCCTTCCCTTGCTGCTCACCAGGAATTCCTCCTCCCAGGGAACTTTCGAGTTGTCACAGATCAGGTTTCTGGGGAAGCGGACTCTAAGATGAGTTTGTGGGCAGGAGGTTTATTGGACAGTGGGAACCACACCTGTGTGGGCATGAGGGAAGCAGAGCTGGGCAGAAGAGAAGGTTGCACCGTGCCACAGTCACAACAGAGGACTTGGCCAGCCCGACAGGAGCTGGGACGGCCCTTCAGAGTTGGCCCAGCTGTGGCAAGAGGGTTGGGCCTCCATCCCCCAACACTGCCAGTCATTGGATGCAGGGATTCAGCTGTAAGTCACCAGCAGGGAGAGCTCATGGGGTGGGGGAGTGGGAATACGATGATACCTCAGTCTTGGAGGAGGATTGGGGCAGATCTTCCACTGCAAGAGTAAACCCACTAGTGCTTTGCTCCCCAGTCCCTCCCATGTGGTAACAACATGGAGAAACCGTGGGGCCTGCTTTCCAGGCCGTTCCTCAGAGCGATGAACCAGAGGCCTGGTGGCTGAAATAGAAGGTTAGAGCCAGGAAGCATAGTATGTGTGTGCGTGTACGGGGTTGGCTGGGGAGCAGAACACCCACAGAAACCTTGATATTCCCGTCCAGGCTTCTGCATGCGTCCCTCCTCCACTGAAAAAGTGCTGGGCAGGAAACAAATGTGGTCTTGATGCCTAACTGGGTTATCAATCTCGAGATATAGCATTCAATTTTAAAGTTACTTGACCAAAGCCAAGTTACAAGTCCTGAGGGAAGCTGACTTTCCAGAGAGGCAAGGACTTTTGGAGGCATGAACTGGGGTGAACTTTATAAGAGAAGTCTCAGGAGTCTTTGGTTGCCCACAGTTAGCTGAGCATTTGCTGAATTGCTTTGCCTTCCTTACATCCAGGGAAAAGTTTAAGTGGAGCTGGAGCTTCTGGTGCCAGGCCCTGAGAAGCCAGCATGAAGAGAAGCCGCCCAAGTCTTAGATTTCCTTTTTGGTCTGCCTTCCCCGAAAGTCAGACCGCGAAGGTGAGTGATAAAACACAGTCACAACCGATGACCTGGATTTCGTTCACTTCTTCTTCTCGGGAGACACAGCGGAGCCTGGAGCGTTTCTCCTTCCACATCTTCTCGTTAAATGCGTCTGACTCAGGTAGGGAGCAGCCCAGCATAATTTTGTGGGGAAAGGCAGACTTGTGTCCACGGTCTTCGACCCTTGCTCAGCCACGTGAGAATGGACCTTGGGCCCAGGACACTGCCTTACTGAGAGAGAGAGCCACACAGCCCGTGCTGGGCTTGTCACGTTGTGTGGAATTATCTTTTCCTGTTTTAGGCTCAATGAGTTTCTTTGTTCTGCTTAAGCCTGTACTGAATGGCCTCAGCTTTAGTATTTCAGACTCCACGGAAATGGGGTCAGAGTCCTTCAGCTGCAGCGGGAGTGGATGCGCGTAGGCCAGCTGCCCTGTATCACTGCCGGGGGCACCTGCTGGCCTTGATAGCCGTGAGGGACCCATGCACACCACTGGAGCTAATTTTGCTCCTTTTCTCTCTCGCTACGTGAGTAAAAGCGTTGTTCCATTCACTGCCACGCTGTGTTGTGTCTTCCTTGGCAACTGATACCAAGATGCAGTGGGCGGAAGTGTTTGGCCCTCTCTTCCTGGTGGCTGGCAGTTTGACGGTCCTTGTTATCCTCCATGGAGCTGGAGTCCCCCCCACCTGGCATGGGGAACTGGTGTGCCATGTTCTGCTGGACATTTTGTAGTGCCCAGTGTCGGGGATGAAGAGGAAATAGTTCACGCTGGACTCCAGTACCAGTAGCAGGGTGGAACCCTCGACATCTTCAGAAGTTCATTGCCATGAGGCCTATTTAAACTGGGATTTCTCCAGATGGGACCGGACATCCTAGGAGGGTCCAAGAGGAGGTCCAGCAGAGGCACCTAGTAACCGTTAGTGATGGCAGTAGGTCGGGCCACATAGCCGCCTCCTCTTGATGCGGTCTCTCTCACATGTTAAGATGTGCTGTCACTTCCGAAAGGAGATAACCCTTGTGTGGGGAGGGAAGGGGGAGGCGTTTGACTTGGGGTACAGGTGGGTGGACCATTCCCAGGCATCCACAAGGAGACTGAGCAGTGCTGCTCTAAGGGCACAAGGAACTGCAGTCCCTCGTTCCAAGTGGATGTTTAACTGGTTACTTCGGTGGATCAGAAAAGTTCTCCGTAACTGACAGGTGTCAGACTAGCTCACCACACGGTTACCGAGTGCTTCCATTGTGCCCGGCACGATGCTAGGTCCCTGCGTTTATTCTTTCATTTTATTCTCACAAGTGCCCTCTGAGGCAGATCAGGCTGTTCTCTCTTTACTTAGAGAAATCAAAGATCAGAGAAAGCAAAGAATTAGCCACGGACTCACAGACACACACACAGGAAAAGAGCAAAGTTAAGACTTGAACCCAGGTCTGTCTGTCTCCAGCCCAGCTCTGCAGGTGGTTAAGAAGCCCCAGTTCTCCTATTGCCTACCCTGCACCTTTCACATAAAAGTGACATTAAATGGCAACTTTTGATGCATCCAGCATCCTATTCATCTCTGTGCCCAGCTCAGATCCCCTGGGCCCCAACAGTTCGCCTCCAGGACAGAGGTTTCTCTGCGTCTTTTCAACCTTCCCAGTCACTCACTGCAATGTCCTGAGCACAATAAAAACCCAGCAAATTCTGCCAGCTGACTGGCTGCTGTACAAGCAAGGCTGAAAGATAAATCAGCCGAGGAGAGAGCTGGCCCATATTTTCACAAACTGGCAGTGTGTCATTCCACATAAAATGCTCCTATATACCCTTGCTTGGTTCTCTGGGCCCAAATCTCCTTTATTTGCTCTGAAAATCTGGATCACCATTTGCTTGTATTATGCTGATCATTTATTAAAAAAAATTTTTTTTTTGATTCCAGGCAGAAAATGCCACTGGTAATTAAGCCTGTGTCTGTAATTAATTCCTGTAACAAGTATAATTCCTCTCCTTCCTGGTGCAGGCACACTGGCCCATGTAGACCCGGGTACGAGTGGTCATACCTGCTTATGTACGGCTTGTCCGTCTCCATATTTCACAGATGATAGGATACGGCTCTGCATCTCTTCATGTTAATTCTATTTGAAATACTCCCCACCAACATCTTAGGGCTCTGCCATCTAATAAGTGCAGCCAATTTATTGATAGTAAATCTAGGACAAGACAGACTCACATTGATGTGGGCCACAGGGCATTTAAATTAAACAGGAACTCTCCAGCCATCTGTGTTTTAACTTTTTTATGCCTTGATAATAAGCCCTGTTTAGAATAATTTGCTGTGGAAACTGGGACTTCGTGACTGACAGAGAACGGCCGGGTATAAACAACCCAAGCAGGCCCCTGAATTTGCGAGAATGTCAGGCGAATTTAGACTCATCATAAAAGAATTCTCAGTGACTGTATTTCAATATGACACTTTTATGGTTTTTTATTTTCTAGTCCATTGCAGCCCCAGAGCCCTGGCATGATTTATATAGCCTGGCAGTGCATAATCTTTTGTATAAGATATACAGGCCTCCGGAGGTTTAATTTCTTTCCTCACCGCCACTGACAGCATTTGTGCTTCCCTTCTCTTCTATTTTCATTTCTAATGAGATATTGGACTTTGCTCAGTGAGAGGTGATATTTCCACATTTGCAGCCTGACAGGCTAAATCACCAGATCTCAGTGGTGAGGATACAAACCCATTTAAACTGTGTCAAAATATTCATGGAGCCCCATTGATTTGGGCAACGGTTATTAGGAAGCTATTTGGAAAGCTCAGGTTTAATTTTTGGAGCTTTCTGCTGCAAAATCACTCAGTTACATCACAGAGAAGATGGTATCAAAAGGAGAAAGAAAAGTGAGGGGTGTGGTGTGTAGCATTTATTTTGTTGGGATTATTTTTAGTACAGAGATGACCTTTGTTAAAAAAAGAAAAAAGAGGGCTTCCCTGGTGGCACAGTGCTTGAGAGTCCGCCTGCCAGTGCAGGGGACACGGGTTCATGCCCCGGTCCAGGAGGATCCCACATGCCGCGGAGCGGCTGGGCCCGTGAGCCATGGCCGCGGAGCCTGTGCGTCCGGAGCCTGTGCTCTGCAGCGGGAGAGGCCACAGCAGTGAGAGGCCCGCGTACTGAAAAAAAAAAAAAAAAAAGAAAGAAAGAAAGAAAAAAGAGAGAGTGAGCGAGCGAGCGAGTCTTGCAATGATGCATTTGGTCAATGTGTGGCATGAAGCAAAGTAAATTCTTCTGATTGCATATAAATGAATAATATGTCAAGCTATTGAAATGTTTTTTAAAAAGCAACAGTGAACACAACTGACATAGGAGATTAATGCTTTGCATTGCTACACTGACTTTTACCTCTGCCTTTGATCTTAAATCTAGCTGAAACTATTGCGACAGGAGTTTAGCTTCTAAGTGGGATGGGTTCAAATAGCCCTGGTTCACCTAGTATTCAGAAATGTCACAGAAGAAAATTCCCGTGAACAGTAGAGGTGACTGTGGCTGCCCCTGTGAGGAGCTGTCAGGATAGAAAAGTAACAAATGGCCGACCGAGGGAATTTGGGAGCTCCCAGTAGAGCGCAGCAAATGCACATGCTGAGGGGACCCTTGAAATGAGGCCATTGCGATGTCCATTTATTGTAAAGTGTTGGGATGTCTTTGGACCCTACAAAAGATCAAAGTCCTTTGATGGGACCCAGCACATTTGACCTTTAGACAGTAAGGTCATTTGCAATAGTTGCTTGATTTATGATCTGGGACTTTATATGAAGTTTATATTTACTAGGGCTCCCGAGTTCACAAGGACCTCATTAAATGGCACACATAACATATATACACACACAAGGGGAAATCAGTTTGGCAATTTGTGGGCGATAAAGTGTTTTCTGTAACACTTTACAATAAATGGACATTAATGAATGCTCAATTACAGCGGAACTCCTACAGAACAGCACATTACATTCACATTAATGCCAAATGAGTTCATTGTAAGGCATACCATTGCAGCAGATATCACAGGAATTGGTGCAGAATTAGGAAATACACTGCAATTAGACCAGAGTGGTGAGAAGCGACCACTCATTCACATGGCGAGCCACTCACATTCCAGTCCTTTCTGGCCTGGCTTGAGTGAAAACTTTGGTGCCAGGAGTCTTGCAGAGTCCTCTGAGAACACGACATTTCTATGCTTACACACGTGAGAACTTCTCAGAACCCAGGATCCACAAAATCCCCAAGGACTACTGCTTTGTGAGTTCTCTGATAACAGGGCACCCTCAACATGGGAAATGTACTAAAATTTGGTGAGAAATTCAGGGCAGATGTAAATTAGAAATTCTTGGAAGTAAAGATTGTTAAACAGTGGAACAAGCCACTTGAGGAGTATGCTTTAAGGACAAGCTTGGCATGCAACGGACTTCCTCACGACTCCCTCCTCCTCCAGGGCCCAGGCCTTGACCTCCATGAAAGAATCCAAGAAAATTCCCAGCCCAGGAGCTGTTAAGTCATCTCCAGAGCAGCAGAGCCCTGTAGCAACCTCTCTCACTCCAGAGAAGTTCCCAGTGTGCCAGTGACTCATGACACTACCAAAACAAAAAAAGCCCATGTGTCCTCTTGGGGCAGATTCATAAACACTGAAATATAACCCCAACATTACCCATGGCCAGGATACCAGGAGGCATGAGAAAAGAAAGTCCTGTATTATTGTCAGACTTCATTCCGGTAGGAGGCAGCCTGGCTGTCACAGCCTCCGGAACCAGGCCTGCGGTGTGGGCATCCCAGTTCTGCTACCCACTGGTTAGGTTATTCCACCTCGCTAAGCCTCAGTTCTCTTAAAAGTAAAATGGTGTGACAGTATGGCTTCACAAGGCTAGTCGTGAGGTTTATGTACAATACTATTTTAAAATACCAAACATGCAGCACAATCCCAGGCACCTAGCAAGAACACTGAGTGCACTAACATAACTAACATAACCTCACCCTCCCCTGGCTCCTCTCCCCCCTCCTTCCTCATTTCAGCTGCGGTCTTCCCTGTGGCCCAGCAGAGCGGGACCCAAAACACCCAAAACAAGGTGGCTTTCAAGGACTGTGCCGGAAGCAGAGAAGATGGTTGAGGGATGGAGAGCCAAGCTCAGCTACCATCCCAAGTGTAAATTATCAGAGAGCTTCTTGCAAATATTTAAAAGAGCAGGTTTATCCTAACTGCTAGTCCCAAATTATCATGGACCACAGAGTCTACATTTCTTTGTCCCATTTTCTGGTCCTCCTGTGTTTTACTCCTGCTGTGGGTATTTTATGCAACTCACCATTAGCTGGCATGCCTGTGTTGAGATGCAGGTGGTCTTCCGTACCCACGGATACAGAGGACCAACTGTACTCACTGCCCTACATCATTTTATATAAGGGACTTGAGCATCTTCAGATTTTGGTGTCTGAGGGGGGCTCTTGGAACAAATCCCCTTGGATACCAAGGGATAACTGTATACTATCAGCTCAGTATTTATGAGTACTTGCTGAATACAGGTTCTGCATTAGGCGAAACAGCAGATAAAGGACTGAATCAGAGATGGGCTCTTTACTCAAGAAACACATTATCTAGTAGATGAGATAAGACTGCCTCTGAATAAATTTGCTCCTTACTTGGGGTTCCCAAGGAAGAATTCACTAGTTTATATTTGTTCATGTGATTAAGGCAGTGATTTGCTAGTAAATTTTAACAACCAGCTCTCAGCATAGGGGGAAGGGGTGTGTGGGGAGGCTGCGTATATATACGTGTGCATGGGTTTATTGGAAATTTTACTGATTTGAAGGATGCATAGCACATAATTTACAAATAAAAATAAAATGAGTAAAACTATTGTAATTCCACATACTCAGAGGCTTTGCCAAGTTTTCATGAACTCTTGTGTCCATCACCATCCTGGGTTGCAAGTGATGAATGAAGTGTAGCTCTGACACAAACAGTGGTTGATATTTTCATTTACATTAATGAGTAGGACAGAAGTAGAAAACAAAGACATATGTCAGCACTATATTCGTTCGTTAATGACACGAGTGACTTCTTTGCTCAATTAGATAATGGTTTTCGAATACTGGAAGAACAGTTCCTCAAAGTTTTGTGGTAGTCACAATGTAACAGCTATAGACACAGCACACTTATAAGTGCAATCTGCACTATTAATTTTTTCTCCAACCCTTTCTTAAGTCTAGATAGTCCATGAAACAAACAATAAACCAAGTGCTGATCTTCAGTATTTGCTGATTTCCATGGCGTAAATACACCTGCCATGGACAGTTTCAAGCTGCCAAGATGATGTTACTGAATGCAGAACTGGGATAAGACACAGAGTAGCCCACCACTGCATAGCATTTCTGCCATACAGATCCAACAGACGTAAATAACCTCAATAGCACAGATAATAGTAAAATAATTAGGAGTTGATGAATTTGAGTATTTATTATTTTTGTTTTCAATATAATTATTTTACTGCAGGTGTTCCATGAGTTTTCTTCCTAAGTGCCAGTGGGTCCTCACAGATCTGCCCCATCCTCTTCAGAGGCCACCTTTCAGCAAGTGTTAGCTGAGAGCAAAAGCAGATTTGTGGTGCTGCATCCCTTGCTGAGCAGCATCTTCTCACATCTGCCCCTCCCTGGACGCCCCAGGTGTCGCCCAGTGACATATCCTCCAGGAAGGGGGTCTGCTGCTTCCTTGAAGGCAGCATTTTCCTAGGGCCTCTACAGGGCTTTGTTCCTGAGCAGTAGTTCGGCATATATTTCTATTCTAGAGTATTTTTCTTCTTGCTCTCCTCTCCTTCCCACCTCTCCATCATAAAATCGTATTATATGCCTAATTCTTTTGGAAAAGAGAGAGCAGCCTTAATATCATTTCAGATTTCGGCCTTTCTCCTAAGTGGTTATGTGCTTCTCTGAGAGCAGAGCTGGAAGAGGTGGAGCCTGGGGGAGGGCTGCAGGGAGGAGGTGGAGCCTGGGTCAGCTGCATCACAAGCAGATGTCTGGGACAGAGTCCAGGGCCTCCTGCCAGCTCCCTGACAACCCCTGATCACTCCCACCTGACCCCACCCCCACCCCCAGCTTTTTCCACGCATCACCTGAGCAATTACTTAAAATGCAGGTTCCGGGCCCCGCCCCACACCTTCTGCATTTCTGGGGTCGGGACCCAGGAGTTTGCTTTTCAACAAGCTCCCCAGTCATTTCCACGCATGTTCAAAATAGACCCTGCGCCTGGAGACAACCTGACTTCCGGTTTCTTCGTAATTTGGGAGTTTTTCACATGGCAGGTGAAGATGGTTCTGACTGGTTCTCTAAGAATCAGGCACCTTCAGGATTGGTGAGAAATTAATAGTACAGAATGATGGAGCAATTCTATTTACAGGCCAAAATAGCAGATAAAAGTAAGAAAATCTGGCCTAAGTGACAGGAGAAGGCAATAATCAATATCGTAACATACAACAATAATGCAGCTGGTCCCATAAAGCACTCCCACCCAGGACTGCCTATTGCACACTTAGTGTCCTGTCGTAATGTCCACAGAATGCAATGTGCATTAACCAGGGCAAAGCCTCTTCAATGCTGAATATTCTGCCACATTGCAGGCACATTTATTTTGTTTGAAAGAAGAATGGTCCTGTTGCCAAGCCATCAGATGGTAAAAAGAGATATATTTGATGGATAATAAAAAAGGGTCTGCCACAGCCTAACAAAATACGTTTCTAATGTAAATGCATCTAGTATGTGCAATTCATACCTCTGATGTGCAGATACCTGCAGAGAAAGGCAAGTCAGTCCTAAGGGAGTCGTGGAGGGTGAGTCAGGAGTGTGGCCGGAGAGAAGGAGACCATTAATTTTAACAATAACAAACAACAACAAAAATCCCACTCGGCAAACATCACTCACTTTTTCTCAGCCTGTTCCTGTGATACAGATTGACAGCCCTTTTAATATGAAATAAATCAGGCAGGAGAGGGAGTGTCTGGAAGAACATACAGATTGAGGGCTGACTGACAGAATGCCCCCAAACGCCCTCTGTTTGCATTTGCCTTTGTAGCAGCTAACTTGAAAGGATGTCGGGTGCTTTGAAAGGCTGTGAGGATGCGTTTTGAACCTGGAGGACAAGTGTGATGTGCTTACGGGGTGGGGGTGGGGGCCTTAGACGCTGGAGCCCTGGTGTGCAC
>NW_006792921.1:2339588-2351965 GCF_000442215.2 Lipotes vexillifer | reverse complement strand
AGCCCTGGTGGCCACCTGCAGGAATGCAGAGCAAGCAGACCCTGCAGCTGCAAGTGGCCTTTTCAATTTCCCTCCCACATCTTGGGAGGGAAAGGCATTTTGTCTCCTATCTGGTTTCATACTTACTTAGGACCAACCAACTGTCCCAAGCCAGTGTGCTCACACTGAAGCATTAGGGTCTAGTCACTTCTCACCAAGAAAACTGCCTGGTAATGAGCCGTGTCACCTTTCAAGTTGTGCGGTCAGTGGACATCTCTGTCAAGCACACCCCCGCCTCGGTCCAGCCTTCAAGGTGCTGACGTCCCTTTCGTTAGCTGTCTCCTTGGATTTCCTGGACTGTCCAGTGTTCACGGTTATCCTGCAAAGCAATACTGGTACCCATCGGTCATGAGACACCCAAAGTTGGTTTCAACATCTCCCACGGCCCAGGAGGAAGTACTTCTGCTCTAAGGCAAGAAAATGCTTGCAAGGTGTGGGGTGAGTTGGGACTAAGCGTGGAGGAAAAATAAGAGAACAAGGCAGGAGGCAAACACAGAAAAAGTAAGCAACGCTGGAGGCATGTCTCTAACCCCGACCAAGCCCCACGCACGCCCTCCTTAGCACCTTTGCCCTCTTCTGAGGGGAGACCCTGCCCAGCCTTCACACCCACTGGGTATCAAATCCACAGGCTTACTCAACTAACCTGGCTCTGTGATTATTCAGCCAATAGTAGCTGAGCATCTGTGAAGTGCTGGTCACTGTCCTGGACGCTAGGGCTAGAGTGATAACTAATTCAGACAAAGCTTCTCCCCTCATGGAGGAGAGAGGAAACACAAAGTGCTAGGGCGCTGAGCTGGAAATGGTCTCCAGCGCCTCCACATGGGACCGAAACACCTGCTTAGAGCACCCACTTCATGGGGCTCTGGTGAAGATGATAGGAGATGAGGCAGTGCACGCAAATGTTTTACACGGTGCCTGGCACAAGTCAGCACTCAAGAAATGTTAACTGCTACTTTTATTTTCAAAGACTTGGCATCGTTTTCAGGTGGGATGGGAATATTGAGTCAGCTTCTCAGGGCCCTTCTGAGCCAGTGTGCCCGAGCCCCTATGATGTCAGGCACCAAAAACGTTCTAGTACAATTGTAAAGAAATTACTTTCCCAGCAATTAATCAGCGGTATAAGATTGCCAATACATATCATTGCCACATTATGACACACTGCTTCACACAATCAGAATGCAGAGTAGAGAGGGGGCCATTTGTAGCTGATCTGATTCAACTCAAATCAGCTCAATCAATTGAAAGTCAGTGGGAGTTTTGCCTGAATAAAGGTCAAGACCAATTATCGAAAGGCGTAATAGAACAAGGGGATGTTTTTGAAGATATTAGATCTTATAGTAATTTTTCACAGTAGCACTCTATAATACAGGAAATACATTGTTCATAAAGGTTTTCTGTCTAGTCCTTTATTTCAAGAGAGTCTATCTGCATCTTTTAATTTTCTTTTTTTTTTTTTTTTTTGGACAGATGTAGGAATAGGGTAAAAAGTACAAAATGGCTAAGATATGTATCTAAAGCTGAAATGGGGTAATAAGAAGACAAAGACTTTTCACCAACTATCAATTATGTTATTAACTTGTATTATCTGTTCCTCTCTGGTAGCCAGATACAAGGCAGATACCAGAAAGCTCCATAGCCTAATTTTAGCCATCAGATTTCTCCTCCATCTTATAAGTCTTCATGTGCTTTGGAGAATGCAACTGAATCATAACACTGGCTTAAACATGTTTTAATTTGGATAATAAATCTACCACTAAAAGATAGTTATTTTGTATATTTCAGAGCCGACATTGTCTACGGACTGCTTGCTGGTTTTGTATCATCTGTGGATCTACCCTTCAAGCCCCTCGAAAATGTCAGTAAGCAACGAGAGGAAAAGGCTAACTTCAACCCACCCGTGATCTTTCACTGGCACCAGCTACTGCATCTTTTCCTCTCCAGCCTCTGAGCCTGTTTTGTACCTGCTGGCTCATCACCACCAAGATTTTCAATAGCTCCAACAGAATCATTTGAATCTTGAAACATCTTGGTCAAAAGACATTTATAAAAATATTTCACATGTCTGACCTGGTAAGTATACTTTCAATTTGGAGGGAACAAAAAGCAAAAATGCTTGGTAGACTGTAAATAATTTGGGAGCAGAAGTCATATCTTTTATTCTTCATACCCTGAACCACCCTGAACCACCATGTCCTGAACTTATGAATTCTCCAATAAATAAGTGCTCTGTAATTGGTAAATTACCAAGAAGTTAAATTGCTTTGTCTAGACAGAGAGGATTGATTTAGGCTGTGTGAGTCAAGCTGATGAAGTTACAGTTCAGATTCTATGCACAAGTGGTCAGTAATAATAGTTCCTGACATCGAAGCTTGTATATAATCTACAACAGGTCTTTAACTGGTCAAAAAGAATCAACTGAAGCTTTGCAGTGAGTAAGAGGTTCTTGAAATTTGCCCAAGATACAAAGTTAGGGAGAGGGCATGTTTTGTACAACAGACTTGTGGCTTTAATCAGTTTAGAGAGGGGTTTGCTAGTTGATAAGAAGGTATAGTAGCCCAGGGTCCTAGAAAAATGGAGTCTGAGGCAAAAGCTTGTGTGCTGAGACTTTGCTAGGAGGTGCAATCCCAGGAAAGCAAAAGTGAGGGAAAGGGGAGTGAGTCAGGGAAGGAGATGAGGTATCAAGCTGAGCTCCACTGAAGTAAATGCACAACTAACCGCTCAGTGGAACAGACAGTCTTCAGAGAGGCCATGTGTATGACTGCATCCCAGGCAGTCTGCTGGGGCTGGGTCAGGAAGAATAATTTATCCATTGACTCCTGCACCTCAAGTGGTCAAAGTTCTGTTTCCCAGGGTATTGACCCCATGTGAAGAGTAATTTTATGTATAAACTTGGAGAGTGTTTTGGTTTCTTTTTTCTTCTTCTTTTTTTTTTTTTTTTGGCTGATACTTATGGGCAAAATCTGCTATATTCTTGGTTCATATTCCTTTGGTTTTTTTTTTTTTTTTTTTTTTTTTTTTTTTTTGGTCATGCGGCTTGTAGGATCTTAGTTCCCAGACCAGGGGTTGAACCTGGGCCCTCGGCAGTGATAGCCCTGAGTCCTAACCACTGGACCGCCAGGGAATTCCCAACTTGGAGAGTGTTTTTGAATGCGACTAACATTTAAATCAGTAACAGCCTGCTGGCCTTCAGACTGGAACTGCACCGTCAGCTCTCCTGGGTCTTGAGCCTGTCTTGGATCAGCCCACACAGAGATTTTGGACTCACCAGCCTCCATAAACAGATGAGCCAATTCGTTTATCACACACACACACTCACACCCATATCCCACTGGTTGTTTCTCTTGAATACCCTGACGAACACACCCCTGTATTTCCAAGCTGCAAAGACGCAGATTGGGGTTCCAAGTAGTATCATGCAGCAGTGTCCACAGGGCAGCTCATGGACAGGCATGAGTCAGGCACTGCTGGTTACGTCCATAAAAGACAGTCACTGTGGCAACCCAGGCAAAACAAGTGGCCAAGGGCTGGGAGATATTTCAGGCAAAAGGATCTGAGGTGATGCCTAAGGATAGTGGAATGAGGTGGAGAGAAATACCTAGACCAGGTTCTGATTCTAGAAAGGTATGTTTACAAAGCTTCCTAGAGTGGCCTTATGGATAAAGTGAGGAAATGTGTACTCATTTACAGTGAGGTAAATTTTCAAATAACAAGACAACGTATACTCAAAGAGTACCCATGGTTTAAGGCCACTCTCTAGATGTCTGACTTTGAGACAGTTATTTAACTACTTTAGTTCTTGGTTTATTGGTTTTTAAAGTGATAGCATTGGATTGATGATGTCCAAGCCTTCTTTCGGCTCTAAAACTTCTCTTTTTTCTCTACGATTTGGACAAAAATGTAGAAACTTTAAAATTATTCAAATCTGATGCATTAAATGTCAGAATCAGAATTTTTAAATATTTCATTAATAGAAATAAAGGACCAAAATCAATATGATGAAATTTAGCATAACTAAATGTCAAGTCCAACAGTTGGGTCCAAGCAATCTTTTTCACAAGTGCGGATTAGGGAAGGTCTGGCTTGAGAGTCATTTGCGTTAAACAACAACAGCCAACCTTGGGATTTGTGTTGACCCAAAGTCTAATGAATCCACTATTAAATAAGCATGTACTTATTGGGGTTCCTTCACTGAAAGAGAGGTTGGGTAAGATGGAACTCTCTGATGGTCCGCCTGAAGATTCCAAGCTTCATTCACACTTATCTCTTCCCCTTAGCCTTTGTCTCAGTGCAATCAGATTGTGGCATGGGGC
The DNA here is from genome assembly GCF_000442215.2 of Lipotes vexillifer. NCBI lineage: Eukaryota > Metazoa > Chordata > Mammalia > Artiodactyla > Lipotidae > Lipotes > Lipotes vexillifer. The sequence continues at coordinate 2,347,616 of NW_006792921.1, read as the reverse complement.
ACAGTCACCACAAGGTCAAGTGCTCCTCTAGGATTTCAGTGGGATGACTGAATAGCACAAGGTCACTCAGAGAGCCTCCCAGCTTTTCCTTCTCCTCACGCTCAAAGGGCCATTGTTCTGGATTGTGGCTCCCCTGCCCGGTAATATAAACTCACCTAAACACAAAACTCATAGCCAGAAGGCAGCTTCAGGAATCCTCACTCAGCTCTTCAAGAGTTACAGGCATTAAAAGGTGGTCCCCTGGAATGCTCCGCCACTCTGTTGACTGGTACCAAATCTATCTTAAAGTTGGAAATATGATCTAGGTGGGGATGGGCTGTGATTTAATGCCATCCAAGTACTATAGGGCACACTTCTTAAAGCAACTGATGTAAATTCTTTGTGGCTAATTCTGCTGGTGGATGGAGGGCATGGTATATTCTCAAGTACAAGAGCCCAACTTGTATCTAATAATTGTTGTATCTTCTCTGAAATTTACTGCCGATGTCTCAATTTTAACAATTTAAATAACAAGCTTAACCAAGTGGAACGACGCTCAGGCAGACTGGCGCTCTTGATGAAAGCAGGACAACTCTTAATGTCTGAGTGCATTTTTACTTTGACGTGAGCAGTGACACACAGAGATGAAATCTGGTTAAAGCGGCAGCCTTCTCAACATCCTGACAGCTCCTTAGGCTAAGCAAAACAATTTCAAGAGAGTGCACACATATACTTGTTAACTTTACTCTGGTAGACTGATTAGGGACAGTGTTTATGAATATGATAATAAGAGGTGGGAGCTGGAAAGGTAAGCTAAAGGGGCTTGGCATGCTGCTTTCTTCATTTTTAATGGATCGCTCTGTAGCCTTAATCTTTGGGCGCATCAGTTAGTTTAGAAAACAGGTGGATCTCCTCCATGCACCAAGCATTACTGATGAGCGCACGTTTTTAGTTTACCTGCTGTTGAACTGCCGTCGATACTGTGAGTGGTCAGAGATGATTTCCTGTAGCTTATACTCTCATCACCCTTTCGATGCTCTTTACTCCATCCCCTGAAGAATTCCCCCAATTTCAAAAGGTGTTTCATGCCCAAAGTTACATATCACATGCAAATCGAGGCCTAGTTTGAACATTTGTGCCCTTGGCAGTCCTAACACAAGGCCGTGCTGAGAACTTACAACATAACTAGTAGAATTTCTCCCAAATTGCAGGGTCTTATAAAAGAGTGAAGAGACTACCCTGTGAGCTGAAAGCCCTTGTAAAAGTCACTTAACCTTTCTGGACCATTCTTTCCTCTTCAGTAAAGCAAAAAAATGGATTATAATACCAAGTTCCTTGTAGCTCCACTGTCCCCCATGATCTTATGCTCCTATTCTCAGCACAATTAAAACTAATTCAAATTCACTTACTTTATTTTAAACTAAATATTGAAAGTCTTAATAGGGTACCACCACTTTATCAAACAGTTTGGCAGTCTCTAAAAAAGTTAAACGTACACCCACCATATGACCCAGCCAATGCACTTCTAGGTATTTACCCAAGAGAAATGAAACCTGAGGTCTACATAGTCTTGGGCACAAATGCTCGTCGCATCTTTATTTGTAATACAGGCAAAGCTCATTTTATTGTGCTTTGCGTTATTGCACTTTGCAGATATTGCGTCTTTTACAAATTTAAGGCTTGTGGCAATCCTGTGTCAAACAAATCTATCAGCGCCACTTTCCCAACAGCATTTGCGGACTTCGTGTCCCCATGTCTCACATTTTGGTAATTATCACAATATTTCAAACTTTTTCTTTATTATTATATTTGCTATGGTGATCTGTGATCAGTAATCTTTGATGTTACTATTACAAAAAGACTTATGACTCGCTGACGGCTCAGATGATAGCATTTTTTTTAGCAATAAAGTATTTTTTAAATAAGGTGTGTACATTGTCTTTTTAGACATAATACTATTGCACACTTAATAGACTCCAGCAAAGTGTAAACATAACTTTTATATGCATTGGGAAACAAAAAAATTCGTGTGACTCACTTTATCCCGATATTCATTTTATTGCAGTGATCTGGAACCAAACCTGCAATATCTCCAAGGTATGCCTATAGCCCCAAACTGGAAACAATCCAAATATCCATCAACAGGTGAATGGATAAATAAATTGTGCTCTATCCATACGATGGGATACTACTCAGCAATAAAAAGGAATGAATTGCTGATACACTCAATGACACAGATGAATCTCAAAATAATGTATGCTGAACACAAAGTGTATATACAGTATAATACCATTTATATAAAACTCCAGGAAATCCAAACTATAGTGGTAAAGAGCAGATCAGTGGTTGGCTGGGGAAAGGGTGGCGAGGGCATGAGGGAGGGATTACAAAGGGTCACAGGAAACTTTTGAGGTGATGGATATGTTTACTATCATGATTGTGATGATGGTTCCATGGGTGCATATACATGTCAAAACTTTCAAAATGTATACTTTAAGTATGTGCAGTTTATTGTGTGCCAATTACATCTCAATAAAGCAGTTTTTAAAAACAAAAGCCTAAATGTTATGCATATACCTTAATTCCAACTCTAAGAATTTATCACAAGGAATCAGAAATGTGTGCTAAGATGTAGAGTATCAGGGCATTCACTGCAGCACTATTCATATACATATATGCAAACAGCCTAAATGTCTAAAAGAAGATAATTTGTTAGGTAAAGTGTGGCACATCTAAGTGTTGGGATGTGATACAGCCATTAAAAAGTCATACTGCAGACAAAATATTTATTGCCATGAAAAAATGTGATCTATTTCTACATAAAAAAAAAGCAAAGCACAAAACAACATGTATAGTGTAATGGTGCTATATTAAAAGTCTATGTTGGAGTTTGATAATTAATCACACTTCTCTCATTCCCTCAGAATTAGAAACCAACTGACAAATGGACTAAAGAGTCAGACAGGTGAAGAGTAAAACACCAGCTTTGTTACTAAGAGTTCTGATTGGGAAAATGCAGCTTAGAGCTAAGGCAAAGTGTGCTTCCTACTCTTTTTCTCTGTGAACTATCCTGACCCACTAAGCTCCTTCCTGCGAGGGAAGGGCCAGCCCTGTAAGCCTACCCCTGGGAAGTGCCTCTCAATCCCAGGCCACAGGCAAGTTGGGCAGGGCTGTCTGACACGTTGCAGGTGGTTAGCATCCCTAGTCCCACCCATTAGATACCATACTATCCCCCAAGCAGTGTGACAACAAAGAACCTTCCCCACATATTTCTAAATTCTCCCCCAAACAAGGGTAGTGGGGCTGCCCAGCTGAAAGCCACCAGCGGTATTGAGGATAAGCTGATATGAAATCCTTGAATATCAGACTGGAAGGAGGAATGCTTAAATAATTTCCCTTATCTCTTTCCCACCCCAATAATTCCTCTTCCCATGAGTGTAGGGGAGTAAGTGAGGCAGCAGAGGGAAAGGCGGAAGTACTCTGCCTAATACCTCTTTAGGGATGGAGTTCCAATCTAATTGTCCCAGGTGAAAACACAAGGAGAAAAAAAGGAATGTTTCCCCTTGCAATCTACGTGTCTCTATAATGGTAAAGAAAACCATCTGGAAGGACATATACCGTGCTGCCATAATGGCCACTTGCTTGGTGGAGTAGTGGGACTGAGAGAAACAGGAAGGACTATAGGTGATTATTTTTCTTTGGCTCTTTGTATTTTTGGTTTTCCAAGTTTTCTGAATATATGACTCTTGCTACTGGGGAGGGAAGGGAAGAGAAGCCCCTTTTTAAAATTAAAAAAAAAAAAGTAAACTAAAAGGAAGGAGAATTCCTGAGCTTTCCAGAGTGGCAGTGCTGGGCAATATTTGACCTGAGACCCCTCTCCCTGCTTCATTCTTCCTGGGTCATTGTCATATATTATGTGAAGATGCCATCTGGGGACACGTTGCCCAACATCTGTTAACAGTATTGCCCTGGAAGCGTCCAAAGTGCTCAGTTAACAGGATTAGATTCTGCTTTTACCTTTCCCTAGCTGATGAAGAGCATGGCATGAAATGACTTTTCTAGAATAGCCGCCACTTAGCTTCCCCAGGGATCAACATTCAGGCATGCCCTGGATCAATCTTCTCAAATTGACCAAACTAATGCCTCATGGGCTTCAATCTATTACAAAACTAAAGTCACAAAAAATTGTAGATGTTTGAATAGCTCAAGTTGGCAACATCAAAAACTACAATGCAATGTCATAGTGCTGTCCATAATATAATGACATGATTTGTAAGACATTAATTTATAAAGCTCTATCAGTAGCTTCGTCCTATAATAGGAAACAAAGTTGTGTGAAAACCACCTGTACCTCTACCCACAGCCTCGTTTGAAGAGACGTCAAAAGTCTAGGCTGAGGCCCTCTTTGCATGCACGGCTGGCCCTCACAATCCCTTCACACTCCATCGTGCCCCAGTGTTCTCCCAGAGGCAAACTCCAGCTATCATCACAGACTCAGTCTCAATGGCAAGCCCAGCACTTGGAATGGCAGAGATTCCGAAGAAAAGGTGGGGCACATTGCTAAAAATGCAGCCTAGCAGTGTGGAGAAGCCCTCCCGCCAAGTCCCCTGAACACCACCCTCCTACACACACATAATCACCTACCAATTCAGAATTTTTGCAATCAGAAAAATAAAAGTTTCTTTAAATTAATGGCTTTTCCACCTGTGGTTGTAGCCAGTCCCATAGAGACAATCTGAAACTATCCAAGGCCTAAAAACGGTCTTCATAAAGTGTTGCTCTTAGAAATTCTGGCCAGCTTACCCCACAGGGGACCTCACTGGCTCTGGGCTCTTGTGAACCTTCTGCGAAAATGTTTCACCCAAACAGAGACTCTTCTTACTGAAAGGGTTGAAGCCCAGCCGCATTTGCTGGTGTGCTGCCTGAGTTTCTGTCACCTAAGTCATTGACACCTTCTCCCTGAGCCATGTGCTTCAAAATGCCTGACCCCAGCCCCTCCCTCCAGGGATTAAGGCAGAAAAAAAGGTAAAAACCCCACACTGAATCCTGCCGGGCAAGCACTAGGCAACCAGAGCACTATATCCTGGATCCAAGCCTCGGGTTGGCCGGAGAGAACCTTGGAGCCAGAAGTAGATTGGGGATGCATAGATGCTGGGAACTCCATCAGGGATTTGCCAAGATTTTCTACACCGATCTATGGTAAGAGATATATTTTATATTGTGATCCAGTACACCTATAGCTGCAAGTGGACACAGATATAAACATATAACTGAAACCAGCTCCTAGAATTCAGCCCAACTGCCTGCTAAGGAATAGCCATTTAATAACCATTTAATGAACAAAGTAAAACCAAACCTTAGTGAAACAATACGTACCATCACCAAGTGCAATGCACTCTGATATTTTCTATTCTGTTCTCGTCTCCATTTCTTAAAAAGGTAACAAGTCGCAATCCACTAAAGTGATGTCGCCACCACTAACAGCCTTGTTCTGATAGGACTTCCTTGCACTGCCTGTCCCTCACTGAAGATTACTGAAACTTGTCATGTGGGAAGCAGGGGCTTGGGGACATTGGAAGCAAGCAGGATGACACTGGGATGTAACCAGGTCGGGCAGAGAAAGACTGTTGGAGGGCGGGGGAGCTGCGATGCTGGCCGAGGGCGAAGGCACTACTCTCTGGGTGAGACCTATGTCTCGTCTTCCCCGCCCCAGTCCACACACTGCCACCGTCCCCTCATAGGAAACCATTCTTCACACCCAGGAAGATTTTGCAAATGGAGTCGGAAGTCAGGCTGGCTTCACTTAGGTAATCACTTGAAGGACCAGGAAGGGGAAAAACAAGGGTTGTTTAAGCTGCTGGGAAAATCACGGAGTAACCTGGTAAATGAGAAATCCACTCAGACCCACAAGGAGCACAAAAGTGAGGAATTAAACAACATTGTAAATAAAGGGATCATTACTCTCGATGCATTAATACACACTCAAGACCTATTGAAAACTTCCCATTTCAAGGTGAATGAAGAGCATTAGCTGCTCATTCCCCAAGCTGGATGGGCTGTTTTCACAGCCCAGTGCTGGGGGTCTGAGGCCTGGGTCAGCAGGGGCTGGCCCAGGTGGCGTGCTGGTGGAGCGAGGTCGGGGACCCAGGAGGGGATGTTCCCTGCATTTCTGCTACAGTGAAGGTTGTAACCACAGCCCCGTTTTTCAGAAAAGGGATGTGCCCATTGCACACCTGATGAAGTCGGGAGAAAAGTTCTACGCCAGTGCATTTGCCTCCTCCAAGTTTCATCATGATTCACCAAATAAGCATAATTGCCCTGTGTTTAAGAGGTGCTGGGAACAGGGGCACTGCTGGTAATTGCCTAATGGGCGGGCGAAATGAGGTGTGAGGCACATTGGTGTGTGAAAAAAGCAATAGCCACAAGTTTATTAACACTGAAAATTAAAATAAGCTCGTCCCCAGCCAGGCCATCCTTGCTGAAATGAATCCCATTATCCTTCTAATAGCTGCACAGGGCTCAACTGGATGCCACCCAGGGGGTAGAGAGGCCTCAATACAGGTCACCTCTCTGCCAGCTTCGGGGCTGTCACTGAGGAAACACAAACACCACCTGCCTCTCCTCCAGCGCCTCCAGCTCCACTTAAATCCAAGGGCAGGCACTTGAGGAGCTGTGAAAGAGGGAAGCCGATGAGAATTATATGCCATTCTGATGTGGGTGCCTTTTTAAACAGTTGCTGATTGGCGTTTGCGAAGACATACTGTAGGGTTCTGGAACGGAATGTTACCGGGTCCACTAGAGGGAAGTCAGGGGCCCTGTCTGGGGCTCAACAACTCGCCTTGCCTTCTTTTTTGCACCTTGATCATATTAGCAAATATTTATAGATGCCCAGTGCTAGGAGAGTTGCCCTTGACCTCCAGCACATTCAATCTATGAAGGAAACAAGGGTCTCCGGGTAAAATAATCAGAAAGCAATCAGTGAATGCTGCAGCCCAGAGCCTAATGAAAATGCAGAGAGAGGAAAGCTGGGGCTGTCTGAGAGCTCCCGGAGGACATGCAGCTTAGGTAGAGGAAAGGCAGAGGGAACTGCATGAACAGAACTTACAGATTCGAGGTATTTGGAGGAAAGGGAGGAGGCGGACCAGGCAGAAGGCAGGCTCTGAGCTAGGAACTAGTAGACAGTAAGCTTGGGTGGGTAGAGAGGGTGACACAGGGAAAGCCAAGTGTGGAGTTTGGACTTAATGCTAGATTTAAAGTGAATCCTGTAGGTTTCAGAAAAGAGGAATCATGGAATTAAAGAATTTAAATGACTCTACATTAAATTCACTTTATGGTTTTAAAAATACATTTGGAGTTGAAATTTTGATTCGCTTTAAATTTCATGAATTTCCCTCACTTTATATTCACAGCCACTTACTTCAAATGGGCCTTCGGTGCTTCCCAGCGATCTGACTCTACTTCCCTGGTCCATTCACGCCCCTAGCTGCTGAGTGACAACTGTGCACTTTTTTTCTCTCTTCTCAAACATTCAGCACTTCCGCTGGCATCCTGCTCTCAGCCGCTGACCTTGCCTCCTACTCCTACCCCTCCCCCCTCTACCCACTGGCCTGCCTGTGCCCCCAAGCTCTGGTCGCTCCCATTTCTTCCCGTGGACCTTCCTGCTCCAACGGAGGGCGCCCCTCACCTGTGTGCGAGATCGGCCCCCTCCGCTACTCAAGGTCACTCCTCCCCAACTTATTCCCTCCCACTTCCATTAGCATACAAACCTGCAGCAATTTCTCTCTTCTTAAAGAAACGAACAAACATTTATCGCTCTCAGGTTTCAGCTATTGTCCCATTTCTCTGCTCCCCTGCTGCAGGATGATTCCTCAAAAGAGCTGTCTGGGAGACAGTCTGAGAGTCCGCCTGCCGATGCAGGGGACGCGGGTTCGTGCCGCGGTCCGGGAAGATCCCACATGCAGCGGAGCGGCTGGGCCCGTGAGCCATGGCCGCTGAGCCTGCGCGTCCGGAGCCTGTGCTCCGCAACGGGAGGGGCCACAACAGTGAGAG
>NW_006792921.1:2336692-2339062 GCF_000442215.2 Lipotes vexillifer | reverse complement strand
GGGGGGGGAAGAGCTGTCTGCACTGGCACCCTGCATGGCCTCTCCCCCGATCCTCTCCTGAACCCACTCCAATCAGGCTTGGCCCCGTCCCTCCACCATACCGCTCTTGTCACCGATGACCTCTATGCTGCTGAATGCAATGGTCAACCCTCCATATTCTCATCTTATTTGAGCTCGCAGCAGCCTTCTTCACTTGGCTCCCAGGACACTGCTCCTCCTCAGTCTCCAGCTGGTTTCTTCCCGTTTTTGCAACTTCTAAAAATTATAGTGCCCCAGGGCCCAGTCCTTGGACCTCATCTCTCTCTAAACTATACCCGTAGTTGGTCTCATCCAGTCTCATGGTTGTAAACACCATCTATTTGCTAACAAGTCCCAAATTTATATCTCCAGTGTGGACCACTCCAGACTCCAGAGAGATCTCTACTTGGATGTCGAACAGGCATCTCAAATCTAATATTTCCAAAAACAAACTCCTAGGTCCTGGCCCACCTCGCACTCCTGCGTGACACACACATGCGTCACCTCCTCCTCCCGCAGGCTTCTCAATGCATGTCCTTTGCTCAGGACCAAAACCTTAGTCCTCCTTGACCACGCGTTCCAGTCCATTAGCAAATCCAACTGACTCTGTTTTCAAACTCTATCCAGACTCTGACCACTTCTCACCACCTCCACTGCCATCTCTCGGCTCCAAACCACCATCTGCCACAGCCTCTTGCCTGGTCTCCCGCCTCCACCCTTGCTCCCATACCAGCCTGACACAGCAGCCAGAGTGACCCTTTTAAAGTAAATGCAAATCATGTCACAATCCTGGAACTAAAGACTAACTGTACTTAATCAAGATAACGCTGATCAGACCACTGCATGACCAATTTCAAGATCCCTGTCAGACCTGAATGTGCTGTTTCCGCATGTAGCCCCCTCCTGCTGCCTATACACCTCTGAAACTCCCCTTTAAAAGCTCTTGTTCCACTGGTTGTCAGGGGAAAGTCAGCCTTTGGACGTGAATCCACCCTCTCCCCTGGTTGCTGGCCTCCCAAATAAAGCAAACTTTCTTTTCTACCAACCTGGCCTCTTGAGTATTGGCTTCTGAGCGGCAAGCAGCCGGACCTCACTTTTGGTAACAATCAGAAGGTGATCCTCGAACCACTCTGAAATCACAATTTCTTCCCTTTTCTTTTTTTTTGGCCGCGCTGTTCGGCTTGCAGGATCTTTGTTCTCCAACGAGGGATCAAACCCGGGCCCTCAGCAGTGAGAGCACAGAGTCCTAACCACTCGATTGCCAGGGAATTCCCTGAAATCACAATTTCTAACCCAACACTTGACCATGTCCCTCCAGGTGGAGATGCCTGATGGAGACCAGCAATGGCTGTCTGAACCTGTTTAGGCCATCCCCCCTCCCCATCTCCCCTCCCCCTCCCTCCTCCATCGCACAAGCCCACAGAGGGACAGGCTGCCCTTGGCACCCCTCTTGCATTTATGGCAGTACTTTTCCATCCTGCAAGGGTGGTGAACTGAATTCAGAAAAATGACAGTCGCTACAAATATATTGCATGTTGTAAAATAAAAGAATGTCCTTGTTAGAAAGCCAAATGACTTACATTGGGAATAACTTTAAATGACAGGCATAAGATATTGCAAATGCAGAATGCATGTGTTACACTTTGGTATAATACTTTAAATATACATGTGGTGCTCCAATATCGATACATGTGGACATTGGCATTAATCCTTTAACTGAAATGCTCTCTGACAGTAACTCTCCATTACTCTTTATTGATTTAGGTTCATCTCTAAAAGTTCAGACTTGGAGACTACTCAGGCCAGGTCTCAACTGAGAAGAGTAGCATGGACTGTTGGTAATTATCCAATGAATTCCAGTAATTATACAATGAATTACAAATTGTCTCTACCAGAATTTCCTGGAATTCAAGAAACACAGATATGTGAATTCAACAGCATACCTGTGAACTTTCCAGGATACTTTTGGGGAGTGGGTTGGGGAAGGGGGATGACCAGTGGGAGGGCCTTGTCCAGTTACCACTGCCATAGTGCTTATTCATCTACATCTCCTCATCCCAATACATTCTTAATAAACACATGTAATTCATATGACTTGGTTTTAATCTGCCACCATTCCCTTCTGCCTCCAAAGTAAAAAAAAAAAAAAGAAGAAGAAAGAGAGAGAGAAAGAAAGAAATAGAGAAAAAGAAAAACTAAAGAGTCCCTAATTGGCTGTGTGTGTTACCTTGGGTAAGTCACTATTTGTACTAGATAGCTTAACTGAAGTTCTGTGATTACTGCTCTGAAACCAGGACTTTTTTTTTTTTTTTTTTTCGGGGTACGAGGCACTCCCTTCTGCGGCGCACCTCC
>NW_006792921.1:2319182-2336325 GCF_000442215.2 Lipotes vexillifer | reverse complement strand
GCAGGAATTACATGTCTTTTGTTGGGGAAATAGTTTTTCTGTTGTTCATTTTCAACAACAAACTTATCAAAGTGAGTGAGTGCCGGAAGCTGTGTAGTTCTGATGATGAATGAGTCTGGGAATGAGGGAGAAGCCTCCAGATACTTCTGAAGACACATCATCTCTCCCACTTTCAATGGTCTTTTCCTCTGTGCTCTGCCACAACAAATATTCATTGCATATTCTTCCAAATCAGATGATGGCAATACTAATTAAACTCCTGAGATTGCATTTTTCCTCTGGGCCATGATTCATGACTAGCCAGATGACCAAAGTAGGATGACTCTGCAGTTAACTCTGGGGTAACTAGAGGGCAAGAGAAAGCTTGTTCAAGCTCTCATTCCTCAGTTAGCCCAGGTTTTCTCCTGGTGCAACTCCGTAGGTTCAGGAGCATTTCCCTCCTCCGAGTAATCACATACGACACTCACCACAGAAATAGGGAGTGTGGAGCCTGCTGGGGTCAAAGGAGTGGATGCAGTTATCACCCACCTGTGAAGTGGGCCTCCTTCAGTCACTCAGGAGACTAGTCAGTCTTCCTCAGGAACTCTACAGTGGTCTTCAAGGCCCCCTCAGGTCCTCAACCAAGGACCACTAACAAATGTGTTCCCTTGAGTATCCATGCAGCACTCATGCTATTGATTGCTGGGGCAAGGGGGAGGGGTATTCATTCAACAAATGTTCGTTGAGCCCCTGTGATGACCAGCCCTGCAATACAACCTGGGGTACAATAGTTAATAAGGCAGACATTGTGTTGTCCTCACAGAGATTGCTAGGCTTGTGATTAGAAGGCAAGCATTTGAGTCCAGGCTCCCCCGTTACCTCTTTGAGTCTCAGTTTACCTTCAGCAAATGAAGGTGCTAGCCCCACCTACCTCCTTGCCTATCAACCTCATAGGATCAAATAAATATGTTGACATGCTCTGTAAACTTCTATAGTTTACACTATAGAAAGATCAGGTGTGACTACTACAGAAATTTTAAATGCTTTCTCTCATTCTCAAAAGAATTAAAAGCAGGGACTTAAAAAGATATTTGTACATCCATATCCATAGCAGCATTATTCACAGGAACCAAAGGCAGAAACAACCCAAATATCCACCAGCAGATGAATGGATAAAGGAAATGTGATATATATATATATATATATATGATGGAATATTATCCATCCTTAAAAAGGAATGAAATTCTGATACATGCCACAACATGGATAAACCTTGAAGACATTAGGCTAAGTAAAATACATCAGACACAGAAAGACAAATACTGTATTATTCCATTTACATGAACTACCTAGAGTAGTCAAATTCACAGAGACGAAAGTAGAAAGTGGAACAGTGGTTACCAAAAGCTGTGAGGAAGAGGAATGGGGAGTATTATCTAATGAGTACAGAGTTTTGGTTTGGGATGATGAAAAAGTTCTGGAGATGGATGGTGGTGACTGCTGTATAACAATGTGAATATACTTAAAAAATTTTTTTTAATTGAAGTATAGTTGATTTACAATGTTGTGTTAGTTTCTGGTGTGCAGCAAAGTGATTCACTTATGTATATATTACATATATATATTATGTTTCAGATTCTTTTCCATTATAGGTTATTACAAGATATTGAATATAGTTCTTTGTGCTATACAGTAGGTCCTTGATATTTATCTATTTTATATATTGTATTGTGTATATGTTAATCCCAAGCTCCTAATTTATCCCTCCCCCCACTTTTCCCCTTTGGTAACCATAAGTTTGTTTTCTTTGTCTTTGAGTCTGTTTCTGTTTTGTAAATAAGTTCATTTATAACATTTTTTTAGATTCCACATACAAGTGATATCATATGATATTTGTCTTTCTCTGTCTGACTTACTTCACTTAGTATGATAATCTCTAGGTCCATCTAGGTTGCTGCAAATGGCATTATTTCATTCTTTTTCATGGCTGAGTAATATTCCATTGTATATAGATGCCACATCTTCTTTATCCACTCACCTGTTCATGGACATTTATTTTGCTTCCAAACCTTGGCTATTGTATCAATAAATAGTGCTGTTATGAACATTGGAGTGCATATATCCTTTTGAATTAGAGTTTTCTCCAGATATATGCCCAGGAGCGGAATTGCTGAATCATATGGTAGCTCTGTTTTTACTTTTTTAAGGAACCTCCATACTGTTTTCCATAGTGGCTGCACCAATTTACATTCCTAACAATAGTGAAGGAGGGTCCTCTTTTCTCCACACCCTCTCCAGCATCTATTATTTCTGAATGTCTTCTTTGGAGAAATGTCTATTTAGGTCTGCTACCCATTTTTTCTTTGTGTTTTTTGTCATTTTTTATTGAGGTGTATGAGCTGTATTTTGGAAATTAAGCCCTTGTCCATCGCATCATTTGTAAACATTTTCTCCCAGTCCGTAGGCTGTCTTTTCGTTTTGTTTATGGTTTCCTTTGCTGTGCAAAAGCTTATACATTTGATTAGGTCCCATTTGTTTATTTTTTGCTTTTATTTCTATTGCTTTGGGAGACTGACCTAAGAACACATTGTTACAATTTATATCAGAGAATGTTTTGCCTATGTTCTCTTCTAGGAGTTTTATAGTGTCATGTCTTATATTTAAGTCATTAAGCCATTTTGAGTTTATTTTTGTGAATGGTATGAGGGAGTGTTCTAACTTCACTGATTTACATGCAGCTGTCCAGTTTTCCCAACACCACTTGCTGAAAAAACTTTTTTCCCACCATGTGAATATTCTTAATGCCACTGAACTGTACACTTAAACATGGTTAAAATGGTTTAAAAAAAAAAAAAAAGCTTTCAGGAATGCTGTTGTGTCAAGGTGAGGGTCAAGGGGAAGTACCAGCAGCTTTTCCTGGAGGAGGCTCCTTAGCATGCATCAGCTTGGTGTATTCCCACTGCCCAGGGTCTGGTCTTTAGCTTGAAGGTTCACGACCCTGCCTTTGTCAGCACAGAGAGAACTCACCCAGCTCTTCACGGGCACACATCAGGAGCACAACATGTATGTAAAAGATCAAAATGTACCATCCACACTTTTAGTGAGAAATTACTACCAGAAACATTCTAAATCAGTGTCATCATTCCATCTGCTTTCTGTTGGCAAGTGTTCATAGGAAGAAACACGCAATCTGAAGGCTGTTTGGTGAACACTTAATCAAGACAGGGCAAACTGAACATTTAAGTGGCACCATGGTAGGACAGGATGTTCCTGCCAAAGGAACCTGAATCTTTGAAGTCTGTCGATTACACACAGGTAATGTCTATGGCTTCCATCATCATATCAGAGATGCCTCTTCCAAGAGCATCGGAAATTACCTAAGTCAATGGACTTCATCTCCCTCTCCCTTGGACAAGGTCTGGTGGGAGGGGGGGACCTGCTAACGTTTGCCTCTGAGACCTTCTTTTTGTCGTGCTTCCGTGGCTGAACAACCCTCCCCCTTTCTGATCAAATCATTCTTTAGATTTTCTAATAAAATGTCAAACAAGCTGTATTTGAGTTCTGTGGTCCCGGGAACTATTTCAGCTCCTTCAGATGACTTCTAGTACCTCCAACCTGGTGTACTTTGTGTTGCAGGTTTACATCTCAGAGAGTGACAGCCCCTCTTCATAGAGCTCTTGGGGACATCTCCTAGAGCCCCCAAGTACTTACAACAGCTACTATTACCCAATTTCTCTAGCTTTCTCAGCACAGGGGTGACTAGGGAGAAGTTAAAGATCTCTTTTCTGGGCAGTTGAACTGGGAATGCAAACCAGAGACATCCCTAACAGTGACTGACGCAGAGAGATGATCCTGATGGCCAGGCAGAGCAGAGCTCTCCCTCTCTCTGTTCTCCTTCCCCTCTGTGTGCCAGTAATTGCCTGATGTCAGTGACAAATGGCAGGTAAATCCCAGGCTCAGGGCTCAAAATGGACTTTGGATATTTCTCTTCCTGGCAGGCTCTTGTGGAAAGAGGTGAAGGATTGCTGGCCCTGAGGTTGTCTCCCCTTAAACCCACCTGGTGGAGGTCAGGGATGGGGGCCCAGGGTGAGCTTTACCTTAAGTAGACCAGATCTGCAGATAAACAAAGGGAACCATGGTTTCAAGCCTGGTCAGTTTCTTAATCCGGTATAAGCACACAATCACTCACTGCAAATTCTTACCCCAAACTGGAACTCACCGGAAGAAATCAATTTATGGAGGCAGATGTTTCTTCTCTTGCAGGTCTTAAGCAAAATAAATGGCACAACTAGCAAGACTGATAGTAATAATATTAAGTCCATAATAACCCAAATCAATTCCAAGTGTGAAATCTGGGATGGTAAGTTGGGGAGAAGTTTATGATAAAGGCACAGTTCTTGGAAGCTGTAATAGCATTATGTTATGTGCTACCTTTAGCCTAGAAAACACACACTTGGGAGTCAGACCAACCTATGGTCCAATTCCAGCCCTTCTATCATGTCATTCTGGGTCATGGTTGGGCCATTTTCTAAATTATAAAATGGCCCATGGTTGGGCCATTTCCAAAATCATAAGGTTTGATGAGAGAATTAAATCAGAGAGCCGGTATCAAGCCCATAGTAGGTGTTGAATAAATGGCAGTCCCTGCCTTACTTTCTTCAACGCCTAAACAAGCACAACCCAGCCTGTGCATTTAACAAGTAAGTCCTGCTTCAAACTCCCTGTCTTTAGAAGTTACAGCAAATCCATACCTTTGATAAACAGCTTTATAATGGGCTGCTCTTGCGCTGTATATCCCAAAATCAAATGGACAGGCAAGGATCTAGAAAATCTAAAAGAAGCAAACTTTGCCCATTTCCATGACCCCAGAACATAACACAGTGTCATGGCCTATCCTTTTCCCCAGGAGGAAAGCTGCGCCTGGGTCAGCCCCCAAACTAGTCATACAGGGACCCTGGGTGAGTATGGGACTGGGGAAGGAAGCAAGAAGGAGAGGTTAGAGGCCACCAGCTTGTTCTTGACCCCTGGCTACATCTCAGGGCCAACTTTAGGATGCCCAGGTCCCTCTGGCCAATAGAGAATGAGGACTTTAGAGACGTCCGAGGCGCCCGCTGCAGCAGGGCAGGCTGCCCAGGCACTGACCGAGAGGGGGAGGTGAGGAGAGACTGGGGTCGCCTTGCCCTTCCTGTCCTTCCTTGACAGCTCCTATAAGACTATAGATCTCCTAAGACCAAATCACTTCCTTTTTAAGCTGTCCTCACATTTGGAACTCCCATAAAGACAGCAATAAAAAGAGAGGTACCCTCAGATTACCATTTGCAGGTGTTCCAAGATGTAGTGAGTCATCTGAATCCCCCCTTAGGCCAGTGGATTCACTCCATCTGTGTCTGCAATTCAGTTGAGACCAGTATTTTCTGATGTGTGGCTTTCCTGAAATGTCTGTTTCTCCTTTTTTTTTTTAACACACCAAAGAAGAAAAATCAGCATTTCCATCCACGTTATTAGAACCAAAAATAGTCTCTTTTCTCCCTAACCCATATCATTGCCCCATTACAAATACATTTTGTGCATCAACCTTAAAGGTTGTCGTGTTTCCCTCCAGCCTTCTCCTTTTATTATACAAGATTTCCTGTTATTCAGTATTTTGTTCTCATTAGAACACTGCTTGTCACATGTTTTCACCAGAGACATTCATCACCAAGGTCAAAGGGTGAATATCGTGATCTATTACGCTTAGAGGAATCTGATGAAAAGCCACATAATTATCCAATTTAAAGAGAAGCATGTAAAAAAAAAAAAGAAGGGGAGCACTTGCTATAATTTAAATTGTTTTGTTTCCCTGAAGCAAAATTCAGCACCTGATTGACAGGACCTAATGATAATTCTTATTGATATGGTGATGTTAATTGTGGAGAGATATTTAATAAGTCCCATATTCCAGAGGTAAATGTGTGCTCTTAACCTGCACCTGAACCTGATTTTTGATGCAGCATGGGGATGAGGTACAGATACAGATAAGTGAGCACAAGTGGATTTTCAGTCTTCTGTGGCAGAATGGAAATTGGAATCTTCAGAATCTATTAGGAGAACAATTCCACAGTTGCTCACACTTTTATAAATTATACTGTATATTATAGAAAGACACAAAGTCAGAGGAGGTTCAAGAAAGGATATTGTTGAGACTTTGCAGAGAAGTTTTTAGGGAGGTATTTGGTGGTGGCGTTGTGTGGTTGTTTTTAACCAAAGACATACACCAAAGATTGTGATCTGTATTCAAACAAACTTTCAAACAAAATGGACTCATGAACTCCATTTTCTGTATTAACTCTCTCCTACCCCTAGGGGAGGCTGACCTTGCAGAAAATGAGGGCAACCTTAACACCTAAGTAGATTCTTGAACGAAAATGAATTCTTGCACCGTGAACAAAATCATCTGAGAAAACGCTCATGGGTCTAAATTCCAAAAGGAGGTGATCTGTGGGGACTGAAAAGTTCATCTAGATCTGCATCCCATCATGAGATTGCTGGGCCTCAGGAAACAGCTGCTGGGGCTGCTGACAGAGCTGGGATCAGCACTGATCTTCTGAGAAGCTGTTTCAAAATCATTAGCCGCACACGGGCCTCAACTATGGAGCCTGTGGGCCGCAACTACTGAAGCCCGTGCGCCTAGAGCCCGTGCTCCACAACGAGAAGCCACCACAATGAGAAGCCCGCGCACCGCAACGAAGAGTAGCCCCCGCTCACCGCAACTAGAGAAAAGCCCGCATGCAGAAACAAAGACCCAACGCAGCCAAAAAATTTTTTAAATTAAATTAAATTTAATTTAAAAATAAAATAGAATAATCATTGCCTGGACGAGAGAAGATGGGTCACCAGATCCGGTTACGTGTGACTTGACTCTGGAAACTGCAATGTTCCCTCAATGAGAAGCTGTGTGTTTCTTATGTTTTTTATCATGTTCTAACAAAGTTTTAAATATTGGAACTTTAAAACAGAATCTGCTATCATGAGACAACCCCATCATTTGGGAAGTAATACTCATATCGCCATCTCTGGGCAAATAATACAAGGTAAAAAAATGAAAGCTACTCTAAGGAGAAATAGACTTGGAA
Organism: Lipotes vexillifer; assembly: GCF_000442215.2. Lineage (NCBI taxonomy): Eukaryota > Metazoa > Chordata > Mammalia > Artiodactyla > Lipotidae > Lipotes > Lipotes vexillifer. Next base: position 2,329,234 of record NW_006792921.1, on the reverse strand, counting down.
AAAAGTAATCAAAGTAGCTTAAATCTGAGGGAGAGTAAGTTCTGAAATTGAATTCAAATTATTTTCTAAAAATTCAAGTTAACTCAGTCTTCCGTTTTTACTTATGGAAAAAGAGTATTACATTGTTAGCATTTTGACATTCTGGGCAATATAATTATTCATGCCAAAGCATATGTAACTTCAGAATAATCAAGCCAAAGATCATTCTATATAACCTGAGTCACAAATGGGCCACTATCACCAGAAACTAAAAGCTATTGATCTACAGATAGGAACTTGAGAGTCAAAATGTGATCATTAAAAGGGTATCACATGGGCTTCCCTGGTGGCGCAGTGGTTGAGAGATCACCTGCCGATGCAGGGGACATGGGTTCGTGCCCCGGTCCGGGAAGATCCCACATGCCGCGGAGCGGCTGGGCCCGTGAGCCATGGCTGCTGAGCCTGTGCATCCAGAGCCTGTGCTCCGCAACGGGAGAGGCCACAACAGTGAACAAAATATTTTAAATGTTCAAAGAATTCCAGGATCAGATACTTCTGAACACAGCATCTGGGGGCTGGCACATAGTTGATGATCAGAAAATGATTTGACTTAGAAATACTTTCTTTTCGCTTCCTGAATTTGCTTCATTGTTTAGGCTTTTAATACACACACACACACACACACACACACACAAACACACACACATTGGAATATTCTAGATATAAATTATATTGACTTTGAGTCCTGTACTCACCTTAACTGAAAAAAAAAAGTCAACTTAATTGAAGATGACCAAATTGATCGCAGTTATGATACCAATGGCAGCTGAAACTACTGCTATGATTTTCAACTTCCCAGGCCAAAGCATTACATCATGCACAGGAGATTATAATTTCTCTGAGCACTTCTGGTATCTCGCTACCCGAAAAGCGATATGCCAGCAAATTGAAGACTTCAGAGAAAAGCAATAAAGATAATTAAGGAGGCACTCAGATTGACTGATGGAAAGAGATGAAAAGAATTCAATGTGGACTGTGTGGCCCAGGGATGACCTGGTAGTACTAGGACTGATATGCAGATATCTGGAGAAGCAAGATTCCTGTCTGCGCAGGCGTTAGTCCACACAGAATCACAATGCAATCACAAACACAAAAAGCGGGCTGCTGGCCCAGGTCAAAAGCCTGGACCACGTCTGCGCTGGGCAGCTGCCCACACCCAACCTGTGCTTCTGGGCCTCCAGTGTGGGATTGGGAAAGCCCAGAACTAGAGAGGCTGGGATGTTGCCAAAGTCCCCCTATTTCCATCTAGTGCTTATCTAACCGTACAATCAACCTATGCCAGACACCTGCATCATTGAAATGGCCTGCACCCCTGAAATGGCCTGCACCCCAAAAGGGAAAAAAACAAGGACTGGTTACCATCATGGTTAGGAGTCTGGGTTCAAATCCCAGCTCCAAACCTTCCCAGCTGAGTGACTTGGGGAAAGTTACTCAACCTCTCTGAGAGGCTCTTTCCTCCCTTATAAAATGGAGGTAACAATAGTGCCCTTCTCCTAGAGCTGTTGAATGAAATTGTTCACATAAAGCACTTCTTACAGTGCCTGGCCTCTTGTAATACACAGTAATATTTATTCTTGTTTATTATAATTAGCAGCAAAAGCAGGCAAAACCCTAAGAGTCAATGAAGAGCTGACCCTCCTAATAGGAGATCCTAAAACATTTGCCTCTGGGTTGCCTGGCTTGAGCAGATACCACAGAATTTCTCACGTTATTGATACCCTCCCCTAACATGCGAGTTTCTTCCGTATCTATTACAGGTTGAGGGACCAAATGTCCCAATTTCCCCAGGACAGTCCTGGTTTATGCCTCTTGACTCAGGGTAATTACTAATAGCACCTCTTTTCACTCATAAGAGTCACAGTTATGATGATAAATGATGTGGTCACCCTAGCTACTATGAAAAAACCATTTTCACCAATCTTTACCTTATATTTCATACCTGTGACTCACTTATTTTGTTACTGGAAGTTTGTACCTCTCAGTCTCCCTCACCTGTTTCTCTTATTCCCATTCTTGTGGGAAAAGGGTTTAATGTTTTGCCACTGAATATGATGTTACTTGTCGATTTTTCATTGATGTCCTCTATCAGGTTGAAGAGGTGCCCTTCTGGTAGTTTACAGAGAGTGTTGAGTTTTCTCTAATCATTGTGATGATCACATGATTTCCTCTCATATTCTGTAATTTATTAAATGACAGTGATTAATTTTCAAACATTTGAAGAATCTTACATTCTCGGGATAAATCCCACTTATTGCTGGATTCAATTTGCTAATATTTTGTTAATGACTTTTGTGTCTATGTTATTAATGTAATGCTATAAGAAAAGTATTTTACTCCCTTCCTATACTTGGCAATCAAATGAGATTGTGAATTTTAAAGTGTGTTGTAGACTGTAAAGGGCTGTCCTCTGCTGCATTTGCTAATGATGATGACCACACATCACATAAAAGTGGCCCTCCCCATGGCAACAGCCCACAGGCTGGTCAGGAACAAGCCTCAATGACTCTTTTTCACACTCTCACAGATTTAGTCATAACCAATAACTCAGAACCCTCAGCTGTGAGTCTGGCAAAGATGCCTCCTGGATACTCCAGGGAGACTCCGATTTTAAATATTCTCTCTTACTGTCAAACCTCATTACATCATATAACCTGATTTTGAGTTTAAGAGTAGTTTTCCCTGAATGCATTGACTTATTCTTGCCTAGAAAGAAACTTCCCTGCCACTTTCCTGACTACTCAAGTAGACAGACAACATTTTCCCACAATCTGTCCTAATGCAGGAAATGGTAGGGCTGATGATATGCATATAGTTTTAATATATTTATAAAGATTTCAGTCTCTAGTTAGGAAGTTTAAAGTCAAGTAAGGTTTCTCAATTTTGACAAAGTTTACTGAAAGTATCCTAATTTGTATATTCTTTGCATAATTCTGCTTCTTCTTTCTTTGGTTTATTTATTCAGCAAATATCTACGGAGCATCTGCTATGTACTAGGTGCTAGGCATTGTTCTAAGTTCAGGAGAACGAGATGGGCAAGGTGGTGGGTGCCCTCATGAGACTTGTTCAGGTGCTAATTTGATGTTGAAGCCCTGTAGGGGGGGGGGGGCCGGACAGTACTGCCCCGACCTTCAGGGCAGTACTTGATACTCACTTCAGGACCTTGACACTCACTCCTCTAGCTGCCAGAAGTTGGGTCTCACATCTGAGACCCTCCATAGGCCTTGCCCTTGGCCAAAGGGAACTGCCTCACCAGAAGTTACATTCCGCTCCAGCCACATCTCATGATTGGTGGAATGGAAGGAGGGGAAATACAAAGACCCACCCCCTTGTCTCAATATGGGACAACTCTGAGGGGCCCATCCTAGCTCTAGAGCCCAGCTTCGTGGCAACTTAATTCCTCCTTCTGCCCCATTCTTCTTACCTCACTTCTCCCAGGTATCATTTCCAGAGCATTCTCCAATCAACTTCATGCACACAAATCCCCATCTCATAGTCTGTTCGCTGCAGGAACAGAATTAAAACTAGCACAAATCCTGATATCTTCTTAAATGCTACCTCTGGGATGAGGCAAGAGATTAACTGAATGAGTACTGAATGCCTTTCTTCAAAAATAGTAGAGCTTAAAAATATACCAAACCTGAGTAGAAAAGTTCACTGAGAAAAGGAAAACTTTTTTTCCATAATTAAAGCCATAACTGACAATTCTTCAAGGAAATCATGACTTACAACTAATATGCTCCCCAAAAGCTCAATAAACAAACAAAACCACCCACCATCATCTGAACAAGAGTTTCAGGAAAACTTGTATAACATTAAAAGTTCAGGTATGAAATGTCACAGACATTAGCTATGGAAGTAAGTATAGCACTATTAAAGGGGCAGAACCCTCAGCTATGATGGGGGTCACAGGCTCCCACAAGCTATGAAATGGCATTTCTGTCTCACACAAGAACTTTTATAACAGAGTGACCTAGAATCTTCACATGAAGAGCATTACTTGCATGCTTTGTGACATTCTTTCAAGTTTGGTTTCTTTTGGATGGCACAGCAAAAGCTGTCAGTGGTGTAGTGAGACACTGCAAGCTACAAGGGAGCTTTGGGATGGGAAAGGAAGGGGATTCCCAACCAGTATGAGACAGTTCATGGTACGTGTTTTTCAAAAACCTGGCAGGTGCTCAGTGAATGATTCCTGGTGACGGCTGCCCCCTCTCTTGCCCTTGTGGTATTATGGCACAGGGTAAAATGGTGAGCCTCTGAGGATTCACTCACTCATCCAACAACTATTTATTCAACAGTGTGTGGTCAGGCTGAAAGCTAACCCGAATAGCAAAGAGGCCACTAACTATAGTACCTTAAAGAAGCACAAGTTTATTCTGCACTCTCGTAACATTAGAAGGCAAATGGTCCAAGATGGGGGAAGTTCTGCCGTATGTGGTTGTTTAGGTCCCTGTCTTTCGGTCCACTTGCTCTGCCACCATCTTGAGTGTTGCCCTTGTCTACATGGTCAAGATTGTCACAGGCAGAGCCACGCTCCTGCCCTCAGGAAGGTGAGTACCAGTCTAGGGCTAGGGCTTGTCTTCCGAGAGAATGAGGCAGAAATTATACACATCACTTCCTCTCTCACTCCACAGGTGACGACTTGGGCACCTACCCCCCCAGCCACAAAAGAAGCTGGTAATGTGGTCTAGCTGGCACCTGGAAATGTGCAGCTTAAATCCTATTATTGTGGGGAGAACAGACTTGGGTGGACAACTGGCAACCTCTGAGCCTGGCATTCTGCCAAACCTGATGGATGGCAGTGAGAGTACCTACAGTGCTTGCTCCCATGGAGTTTACAGGCTGGTGGGGATGAAAACGGGTAAGAAGAGAAGTAATTACCAAACAGAAAGGTCCATGAAGCGAATGAAGATGGTGCTGTGATAAAGACAAGAAAGAAGTATGCTAGGCAGAGAAACCTAATGCTCAAGGTCCCTGGAGGGACAGTGGATTGAGTGTGCCTGAGGCCAGTCCAGAGAGTGGAACTGGAGCAGATAGTGAAGGGGAGAGTCATGGGCTAGGGATGCAGAGGGAGCAGGGCAGATCCTGAAGGACCTAGCAGGCCATGGTGAGGCATTCTCATGGAGAAGTACGATGAGAAGGTGGTTTACTGGATGTGATTTACATTTTTTAAGATCTCTGTGACTGCTGCAAGGAGAATATAGCCCTCTGTGCAAACCAGCCAGTACTCTGAGAAGGGAATTACAGGGCCAATAGAGTGAATGTTTAAATCTTGTCTCTAAAGAGTAATTTTAAGGTGACAAATGAATCCCCTGGTAGCTGATGCTTCTTTGGGTTTTCAGAGGGCCTACTGAGACCAGCCACACAGAACAGCAGGCTGAAGCCATGGCAAAAAATCCAGAGCCTTCAATTAGAAAATATACGTGCACCCCAATGTTCACAGCAGCACTATTTACAATGGTCAAGATGTGGAAACAACCTAAGTGTCCCTCAACAGATGAATGGATAAAGAAGATGTGGCATTTATATACAATGGCATATTACTCAGCTGTAAAAAAGAATGAAATAATGCCATGTGTAGCAACATGGATGGACCTAGAGATCATCATACTAAGTGAAGTTAAGTCAGACAGAGAAAGACAAATATCATATGATATCACTTCTATGTGGAATCTAAAAAAATGATATAAATGAACTTATTTACAAAATAGAAACAGACTCACAGACATGGAAAACAAACTTACGGTTACCAAAGGGGAAAGGGGGGAGAAGGGATAAGTTGGGAGTATGGGATTAACCAATGCACACTACCATATATAAAATAGATAAACAACAAGGATTTACTGTACAGCACAGGGAACTATATTCAATATCTTGTAATAAACTACAATGGAAATGAATTTTTATAAAATTATATATATATATATATATATAAACAAATCACTTTGCTGTACACCTGAAACTAATACAACATTGTAAATCAACTATATTTCAATTTCTTAAAAAAATTCAGAGCCTTCAAACCAACTTTGCTGGAAGGAAGGTGATCGGGAAGCACATTGTGGGGAGGGCGGGATAAGCACTGGGTTTTATGTTCAAGGCACTTATCTCCAGTGGTGGGACTCCTCACATTTGAACTGCAAGTTTGTCACCTGACTTGAAAATTCAGGTAGTTGGGAAACAAGCGTTAGTTTCTCCCAAGTATATAAAAAGACATGAAAAGTAGAAATACCTTCTCTGATTTTGTTTACCTTAATATGGAAAATAATAAAGATTCATTTGTAACAGAAATGGTAGGCAAATACCAGAAATGGTAGGTAATTGTCTACACCTTTTAAAAATACAGTCTTGGGCTTCCCTGGTGGCGCAGTGGTTGAGAGTCCGCCTGCCGATGCAGGGGGCATCAATGATAATAGTGAAGAAAACTATCTTTTCCACACCCTTAGAAAAACAGAGCCTGTAAATTTACTTATACTGCAAGTCCTAATGACTTCATCATTAGCAGGGAAAGATGACAAAAAAAAAAAAAAAAAAAAAAGTAAAAGAAAAAAAAATGCAGTCTTAACATTTATAACTACATGCAGACATTATTAATACCTAAAAGTTGCATAGTTTTCACCAGTGTACGAAGTCTTTGTCCACGTTACTTTATGCAGATGCTTGGTTGAACTGGATTTTCTATAAATGGATCTTAATAAGCAAATGAGATCAATCGACTAAAATTTGAAATTTTTAATGGATCTATATTACCTATTCATGCATCATAAGCATTAAAATCTTCAAAAATAGGGCTTCCCTGGTGGCGCAGTGGTTGAGAGTCCGCCTGCCAATGCAGGGGACTCGGGTTCGTGCCCCGGTCCAGGAGGATCCCACATGCCGCGGAGCGGCTGGGCCCGTGGGCCATGGCCGTTGAGCCTGCGCGTCCGGAGCCTGTGCTCTGCGACGGGAGAGGCCACAACAGTGAGAGGCCTGCATACCGCAAAAAAAAAAAAAAAAAAAAAAAAAATCTTCAAAAATAGTTGGTAGGCCCTGATGATTCAAGAGGCTTTGATTTCTTGAGCTCTTGGTTTGTAAAATGGTGACAACCTTGGATGAAATTCTGCACATTTGTAAGTAAAATTCTGAAACTTTGGAGATAAAAGGTTATTTCCAATCTTTCTTATGAGAATATACATGCAAACTGTGTCTGTGTTGCTGCAAATTCTAAATTAGCTGCAGTGTGAACTAATCATTTCAAACATTAAAGCTTGGCCTTGGGATGAATTTAAGGGAGAAACACTTAGGTGGAATCACTGGAGAATTACCCTCAAAGTAAGATTGCTAAATCCATAAATATTTCCCTAAGGTAAAAAGTGAAAGTATCATCACATCAGTTTCTAATCCCAAATAGAAAAAAAAAAAAAAATAGCCTATGGACCACAGAAAACAACCTGTGTCAGAAGAGTGAATTATGTTTTTCCTACCTTTCATTTTCATTGTAACTAATATTTCCTAACATATTCAACAAAGGAATGTAAAATAGAAATATGCATTAGAAGTCTTTGATTTATCAACCACAATAGCCCAAGTAACTGTTCTGGGACAGGGGTATTAACTGGGTAGCCATGTCCCAAATGCACAAAACCCAGCACGTTAGGTATTTCTAGAAACAGGATGCACCAAAAAAATGAGTGTGAGGAACAATGCCAGAGGGAGAGAATGAATGAAAACAGGAGGAAAGGAAGCAGAGGGTGCCACTCACCTCTCTTGACTTATCATTCTTTTCAGAAAACCTTTTCCCACAACTTTGCCAGACAGCACACCTCCCTATTCCCTCCCAGGCTTCCATTCATCCATCAACAAGCATTGACTGAGCACCTACTATGAGCTGGACACAGAGTTGGATCCAGACTACACATGGCCTCCATCCTCACGGAACCACAGACTTGCTAAGAAATGGGCACAGAAACGAAAAATCTGGAAAGAGCTCTAAGAGAGGGAATTGCCAAATGCTGAGTGACTTCATCCTGGGATATAACAACTTCTTTACTCACAGATGCTGTGGGGCAGGGGACTCCCTGTGAGGTTGGCTTGTCTCTGGGTCTCCATGATGTCTAGGATCTCAACCAGGAAGACACAAAGCCTGGGCTGACTTCCTGACTGGGAGCTGGATTCATCTGGTGCCTGGAGCGAAAAAGCTCAGGGTCTTCCACGTCTCATGTCTGGGTGAAGGGACCTATAAAACAATCCCTTGCTGCTCCATATTGCTCTATTTCCCTTTACTTCTTACTGTGTCATCTGGCTGTGGCCTCCAAGATGTGTCCTGCTCATAGCTTTTCAGCCTCAGCTTCCACCCACACACCCTAAATCTGCAGCAGACAGTTGCTTGGAGTTGCCCAAAGACACTCTCTTCTCTCTCCCCTCTTGCCTTTTCACCAGCTGTTTCCTCTATCTGGAATATTCCCTGTGTGCCTAGCAACCTCCTACTTCCCTTTCCAGATTCAACCCTGACATAGTCTGGTCTCTGAAACCTTTGCTGAGGTCCCAGCTAGAGTCAACGCCTTCCTCCTCTCCGCCCCCTTACACGGTGTATTCTCTTCTGGTCTACATGTTCAACATGGTAATAAACTGTCTTCACATCCACCTCTCACCACCCAGTGAGCCCTCAAAACCCTTGAAGGCTGGAGAATGCGTCACTCTCATCTGTTGTCTCTTCTGCTCTCAAACATCTAGGCACACAGCAGATGTTTGGCTAATGTGGACTTCTCACGGTGACTTTCAAGATGACCTTTCACGTTCTTACAGAATTTTATCAAGCTTACATTAGGGAAACCCTCTTAACAGCTTTCATCTTCTATATGCAACAATCGTGCATTTATTAGCCCCATTTAGAGACGAGAAAACAGAGGTTCAGAATCATGTGGTGATTTGCCCAAAGTCCCTTAGCAAGAAAGTGGCAGAGCTTGCTCCTGGATGGTCTGTCTGCTCAGAGCTCTCTGGATTGCACAGTAGGGAAGTGGCACTGAACCCAGGTTCAGAGATTTACCTTGGACACAGTCTCCATCCTGTGCCCAGGGTCACATCTGCTCCTCTGCTCACTCGGTCCCATCAGTTTCAGTCTGAGTCCCACTGAGGGTAGGACTCTTGGGACCCAGAAGGAGGGGGTACTGTGGGAGGTTACTTGGGTTGGCCTCCAGCAGACTGACTCAAGTTCAAATTGTGGTCAAGTCAGCAAAGCTGAGGCTGCAGCCAGGACTGCACTGGGAAAGGGGAGGATGAGAGCTTGAATTATTTCTCCTACAACCCCATCCCTGGCATTACTTTGCATAGAAAATCTTACATTAGAGTCCATGTCCTATCAAAATGGGCATAAAATCAGAAACATCAGAGCCCAAACGAATGAGACCGTTAGCTATTTATGAACTGTCTTCATATTAATGTAATTACTTAATTTTTTGAACAGGAAATATATTTACAGGGTCTGACACAGGAAAGTAGACAGCAAACGTTGTCCTTCCCACGTTTGTCCTTCTGTCACCAATTTCCTCTCCCCCAAGGTGTTACATGAGTATTCAAGAAAACACACACACATATTCATTTTTCTCATTTTTACATGACAGGTAGCCTATTTATATACTGTTCTATGTCTTGACTTGTTTTCACTTGACAATGCGTCTTGGAATTCCTTCTGTGTCAGCACGCAGAGAGGTGCCTCGGTCTTTTTTACAGCTGGACAGTATCCTATTGTGGAGCTGTGCCAAAGTTTGTTTAACCAGAGTCCCCCAGTGAGGGGCATTTCGTTTGTCTCCCATGTGTTGCTATTATAAATATTATAAATAATGTTGCAGTGAATAACCTGATACATACATCATTCTGTTCACATGGGATTATATCCATAAGACAGATTCCCAGCCTTGCAACTGCTGCGTCACGGGGGGGTGTGCATCTGTAATTTCAATGAGGAATGTTGCCAAATGGCCCTCCACAGAGTTTGTACTGATTTAAAATCCAACCAGAAGTGTACGAGCGGAACTCTT
>NW_006792921.1:2317523-2319148 GCF_000442215.2 Lipotes vexillifer | reverse complement strand
GGACCTCTTTCCCCATGGAAGCCTCTTTAATGTGTTAGCCATCAGGGACGACCTGAGGAGTCAAAGAAGCCAGGCAGACCAAACAACTCCGCCACATTTTGAAAATCAAGATGGGGGGAAGTGTCAATTGAAACCACAGGGAGACACCACTTCACACCCACAGGATGTCCATACTCAGAAAAAAACAGAAAAAAAGTATTGGAGGGGCTCTGGAGAAACTGGAACCTTTGTGCATTGCTGGTGGGAATGTAAAATGCTGCAATTGCTTTGGAAAACAGTTCGGTGGTTTTTCAAAAAAATAAAATATAAAATTACCATATGACTCAGTAATTCCACTCCTAGGTATGCATACCCAAAAGAACTGAAAATCAGTACTGAAACAAATACTCGTTCAAGAACGTTCACGAACGTTCACAGCAGCATTATTTACGATAGCCAAAAGGTAGAAACAACCCAAATACCCATCCATGGATGAGTAAAGGAACAAAATGTGATATGTATATACAATGGCACACTACTCAGCCATAAAAAATAATGAAAATTTGATGCTTGCTACAACATGGATGAACCCCCCAAAACATGCTGAGTGAAAGAAGCCAGACACAAAAGGTCACGTATTGTATGATTATGCTTATATGAAGTCTCCAGACTAGGTTAATTCACAGAGACAGATACAAATTGATGGTTTCCAGGGGCTGAAGAGGGGAGGGAATGGGGAAGTAACTGCTTACCAGGTACAGGGTGTTTCCTTTCGGGGTGACGAAAATACTTTGGAACTTGATACAAGTGGTAGCTGCACAACATTGTGAATGTACGAAATGCCACTGAATTTTATACTTTAAAGTGGTTAATTTGTGTTATATAAACTTCATTTCAACGGTAAAAAAAGGAAAACGTTAAAAGTGCGGTGCCTTTGCATCACTGTTTCCAACATTCTTGGTCACTGACTTTCTGACTTCCCCACAGAGAAATGCTTCTTTGTGACCCCCTCCCAGGTTGATCTATTGGTGGGAGCAGACAGGATGCTTACCCAGTGGCTCACTGGTAAAGGAAGGTCACAAATATTCATGAATACCACATGCCAGGAAATAAGCTCAGTGCTTTCTGTGCATTTTCTCATAAAATCTTCACCACAACCCTACAAAGTACGTATCATTGTCTTCATTTTACAGGCGCAGAGACTGGGTTTTGGAGTGCGAATAGCTTGCCCCATGTTACTCAGCTAGAAAGAAGCAGAGGGTGACTCCAAAGCCAAGCCCCTTCCATGAAGCAGCCAGCCTAAATGTTTTACCCGTATCAGCAAGGGTCAGGGACAGCAGGCTCTTGCCACCCCCAAAGGCAACTCCTAATAACTCAATGACCTGGGCCTTTGGCCAGTTGCTCCTCTGGGAAGCACCCAGTTTCTCCTCCTCCTGAGGCCCGCTATGTTCAGCTTACTACAGGCATTTCCCTGAAGCCCAGCTTGTCCCTTCTTGCCCTCCTATTTAACAAAGTGAATTGAGTTCATGGCACTCCATAAATACTAAGTGAATTAAACTGATCTCAGTACCCTGGAGCAAGTGAAACAAAATGAATTCATAGTGTTCTGGTTTGGGCCTGAACTAAAATAACCTCACCTTATTCCT
>NW_006792921.1:2302099-2317513 GCF_000442215.2 Lipotes vexillifer | reverse complement strand
AACCTCACCTTATGCCTGCTGTGATATGAGTGAGGGCTTTAGCGTTAAACAGACTTGGCTTCAAATCCTGGGTCTGCCACTTCCCTGCTTTGTGATCTCTGAGACTCAGTTTACTCAACCATGAAATGGGGTTGCAAAACTGTAAGGAGGATTGAACAATACAATGTGAGAAAATGTCAGCATACCTCATGCAAAAAATATCCATAAGGCCCCACTATGTAACAGGCAGGATATTGGTTCAGGGGGATTTCTTTTAATGTGATTAAGACAAGCACAATCTTTGAACTCAGGAGACTTTTGTTATAATGGAAGAAACAGATACTAAATAACTACAGATACTAAATAACCACCTCTGTATCTGCAGGTTCTGCATCCACGGATTCAACCAACCTTGGATTAAAAATATTTGGAAAAAAATTCCAGAACATTCCAAAAAGCAAAACTAGAATTTACTACATGCCAGCTACTATTTACATAGCATTTACATTGTACTAGGTATTATAAGTAACCTAGAGATGATTTAAAGTATACAGGAGGATGTACATAGGTTATATGCAAGTATTATGCCATTTTATAGAAGGGACTTGAGCATCTTCAGATTTTGGTACCCAAGGTTGTCCTGGAACCACCCCCCACAGATGCTGAAGGATGACTGTAATTGCAAACCAGGGATCTCGTCTATTTTGTGTGTGGAGGGGTGTCTGAGAAGGCTTTCTAACGACGTGACGTTGGAGTTGAGGCTGAAAAGTAGGTTTAGCAGGAGGGAGGGAAGAATGTTACAGCGAACAGCACAGTGGATGCAAAGACCCTAAGGAGAAAATGAGCTGAGTGAGTTTGAGGAACTAAAATGGGACCACTGTGACTGGACCCAGGTGTCCAGGGGGAGAGGGACAGGAGATGGCTACCGTTTACTGCCAAACAGAGTAACCCACCCAGTGTTCCTGTCTCTACAGCCACCCTGCTGTCTCTCACCAACCCTCTTAACTGGTTTTCCCTTTTGCATCCATGTGCCCCTCCAGCTCATTCTCCAGGACGGAGACACAGGCAAACTGTTAAAGAGGCAAAAAGAGTCAGATCACCCTCCACTTAAGGCCCTTCAATGGCTGGCTGTTGTTTCTAGGAGACTCTCAGATCAGCGTCCTTAAGGTGGCGCTGCAGAGTCAAGTCCCTTCACCTCAGCCTCAGTAAGGCTGCAGTGCCACAGCCTCTTCCCCAAGCAAGCTGCCCCATACACAGCTCTGGTCACCCAGGTGGTCATGTATTGTACAAGAGGATAGGTCCCCACCCCCAACCCAGCTGGCTGGCCGGACCAGGTGCCAACCTAAATGCTTCCCAATGACGCACGGCATGGAACCTAAGATGTAGTGGAGGAAAAAGAACTGGACCAATCAGAATGTCTCTCTCAGGAGTTAAACTAAGGAATTCCATGAGACTGGCCAGAAGTTGAAAGGGTGCCTAAGGTCCAGTCAGTGCCACGTCGAGCCAAAGCCACATGCAGTGTGACACTATGAGAGAAAAAAATGCCACGAGGTATCAGAAGAAGCCCGTCAGTAGACAGAGAGAAAATGGAGCAAGGGCACAGAGAGAAGCAGGGATGCAATGAAAGACACTGTATATACCAGAAACTAACACAGCACCTGTAAATCAACTATACTCCAATTAAAAATTTTTAAAGAAAGAAAGACACTGTGATTCTGGAGAAAGATGGGGATTCCCTGACCTGGGACATCTCCTGGCTCCTGTCCCAATGGGCAGCTCTGCTCTGAGCCCTTCTTCCTTTGTCACCCTAGGTGAACCTCCGCCATCAGACTCCTCTTTGCTTGAACTAGCCTGAGGGGCCTCTGCTCCTCACATCCCTGCGCCCCAAGCAGTCAGCTACTCAGTTGGGTCACTACTTTTTGCTCTTTTGCATCTCCCTTGCACACAGGGCTTACACAAGCTCAATACACACCTGTTGGGAAAACAAGAGTGAATGAAATTTACACCCAAAACAATGGCTAGAGAGGCATTTGGAGCTTGTTTTTCTCATTCATATCAGTTTTAATTGGCACATTCTGCACCCTGAATAAGAGATGGCATTTTCACAGTGTGGTCCCTGTAGTCAACCTAGAGCAAAAAGAAATAGAGGAAGCAAGTGGAAAGGAGGAAGAGCAGGGCGGGTCGGGAGGTCTGTAACACCCATTTGTATAGACATTTGCCTACAAGCAAATACCTATAAGCACCTCCTCAATCACTAAACTTGAGTGAAATAGCACACACAAAGGAATCTGGGCCTGGCTGAAGTCTACGTTTTCTCTGTTTAGTTCATGGTTTCCTTTCCTTAGATAACACATTGTTAACCCTGCGTGAGGCAGAAACTTCCCACTGTAATGCAGAGTTGTGCCCTTCTTTTCTTGCAATGGCCGGATGTACCACTGTTATCCTTTTTGTCATTACTATGTTAACTGCTTGGGCCCCACTCCATTCTGTGAGCACCCACAGACTGCAGCACCCAGAGTGGGTCCCTGGACAGGGGAGAGCTATAACGTCCTCAGACACCGACAGGAGATGATTCCCTGTGCCTTGGATTCCAGCTACCATGGCCATGGAGCCAAACTCTTTGAATAGTGGTTAGTTGGCCCACTGGGGCCTTGCCATTAACTGAAGAGAGGGTTCCACCTATGTAGGAAATAATTCAGTGGCAGAGCAAAAAAATGGAAAGGAAATAATCTGGTTGTTATTTCTCATTCTGTACAAATAACAAAGGTATCCTTCTCTGGGCATTCTCTCATGTTGACAATCATGAGGCACTATGCATATGGGATAAGAAGCAGGTTCAACAGACATCATTTACCTTCTTGTGACAGGGACAATGCATGCTCATCAAAAATGAGCTCCCTTCCATTTCCCAGCCTCCCTTGTGGTTAGGGGGCCACGTGGCCAGTTGCAGCCTATGGGCTGTGGGGAAAGTTCTGTGGGTCATTTCCAGGCTGCGGCAGTCAAGACCAGTCTGCTGCCTCCATCTCCTTCCCATGCTAGAGTCTCCCTGAAGGCCACCTGCTCTTGAGAGCAGGGGCTGCAAGATGAAAAACGGGGCTTCCCAGGTGGCACAGTAGTTAAGAATCTGCCTGCCAATGCAGGGGACATGGATTCGAGTCCTGGTCTGGGGAGATCCCACATGCCACGGAGCAACTAAGCCCGTGCACCACAACTACTGAGCCGTGCTCTAGAGCCACAACTACTGAGGCCGTGTGCCACAACTACTGAGCCCGCGTGCCACAACTACTGAAGCCTGCATGCCTAGAGCCCATGCTCCACAACAAGAGAAGCCACCACAATGAGAAGCCTGTGCACTGCATCGAAGAGTAGCTCCCACTCGCCGCAACCAGAGAAAGCCCGCGTGCCGGAACAAAGACCCGATGCAGCCAAAAATAAATAAATAAAATACATTTTTTTTTAAAAATGAAAAAGGGATGCCCAATAAGCATCTGATTTTACATGAACAAAAAATGAAACTTCATTGTGTTCAATTGCTGAGATTTTGAGTTTTATGTGTTACTATAGCACAGAACAGCCTCCTCTGGGCCTCACACTGCGAGATTCCAGGTAGGAAACACCAAAAGGCAAGAAACAATCCTGCTTTCAAGAAGCTTACAGTCTAAATTGAAAGAACAAGCAGGCAAATATTCCCACATCAAATGCTGAAGTTCAGGCCACAAAGCTGGTAAATGGATTTAGATTCAAATGGCCTTATAATAAATAGGAAGGTGATTTTTATATGTGAGGTAAAAGGATAGGCTGACAGGCAAATATTCAAGGCCCTAAGAGATCAAATTTCATTAAATATGGTGACCATGCCATCCCGAGGTGGCACATTAACATCTTCTACCTGTAATGTAGAATGTTTTAAAACACGCAGAAAAATAGAGAGAATAGTGTAATGAACCCTCATTCCACACATCACCCAGTTATTGTCATTTGCCAGTGAGATTTTCTCTACTCCATACGTATCTTTCCCTGTAGTATTTTTTAAATGATCTAATAACCCATCCTGATCGCCTCAAAAAATAGATATCTTTTTACATTTAGTTTGTTCAAATTGGGACCCAAACAAGTTCTAAACACTGAATCTCACTGTTATGTCTTTAAAATCAGATTTCAGCTATGATAGTTTACCCTCACACACATTTTTAAATGCCACTTATACACATCGACTTTATAAAGTAATGCATTTTAGAAGTCCTGCCTACTCTGCTCTCACATAAGGGCAAAAGAAATCTTATAAACATCAGCTGAAATGTCGAGAGCCACCTAACCATGTTGGGTTTGCCGAGGTTACACAGAAAAATGTCTGGCCAGACTGCTTGCAGCAAACACACATGACACATGGCCTGTGAGGGATGTCAGAGCCAGAGACCTAGAAAGTACCTACTGGAAGAAGAGAGGCCACACAGAGTGTGTCTGTCCCTTAACCACTGGGACACACGGTCCCGTCCTGAGACTCAGGGACTTTGTGGAAGGTTGTATTCTATCAGATAAAGTGGAAAGTGGCCCCTGACACTGGTTCCTATCTTTGGCTTCTGACCAAGAATAAATGGCTTCTGTGAGGCAGTGGCCCAGAAAGATATTCAGTCGATGATTCTGGAAGGGAACGACTGCCCCCTGGGTTTGAGCCTGTGCCTTTGGCATAACCTCAACTCGACCAACCAACCGGGTGAGCAAGGACGACTCAAAGGTCTCAAGGCCAAGTTCCAAACTCAACCGGGTGAACAAGGATGACTCAAAGGTCTCAAGGCCAAGTTCCAAACTCATGATTATGCTCACTGCTATTGCAGAATCAGAGAGGATTTTAGAATCTGAGACAGAGAGAGAGAGACAAAGAGTAAGGGACAAACACAGACGGAGACACAGAAGAGGACAAGAGGGAGGAAGCATCTATCCACCCAGCCAGCCAGCCACCCACACAAAGGTGAGGCAAAGGCAGCAAGAAGGAGCCAGAGAAAGGGCCAGGGCAAGAGCAGGTGTGAGGCAGAGAAGGCAGGCACAGAGTAGAGGCAAACCCCATCTTTTCAAGTCCAACAGTTTTCTGAAGAACTCCACTCCAAAACCAATCCACTCCAAAAGAAACTAACAGGTAAGCTGCACCCTCAGCCTTCAGTTTTCCACAAAGCACACAGCTCAGCCAGCTTTGTTGAACCACCCGTGCGGCACTCCCTGGATGGGTATGACCAACCAGCCTTTGTTCTATTTTCCCAGCTACCGTGGAAAGGAACAGGAGCAATCAGCACAACAGTATATCAGAGATGGATTATTGGTTTAGAAGGGGACCCAGATCCCAGAACCACCCCCCGCAATAAGACAGTGCAAATGTCTGCAGAGAAAGCAGGAGGCTGTGTCTGGGATGATGTGCCAATTAAGAGGACTTGTTTGGAGTGACTCGGCGCGGCATTGCGAACAGTGCATGTAAAGGATCAAAAGCAGTCGGGACCCTTTCCCATCAGTCACAGAAGATGCTTAAGGCTGGTTCCTTTGAATGCTGTTTTAGTGGTGGTCTCATACAATACATCTTAAGGAACATTTATACTGTGTTCACTGTGCATTCAACTGTGGCCACTTCAAAGGTTTAGCCAAGTATTTTATGGCCATGGTAAAGGGTTCTTATTGATTTAAATTACAAGCTTGGCTCCCATCAGCTCCACTTGAGGGCAAAAATGCAATAAAACATCCCACAGCACAAGAGACAGACACATCACATTGAAAATCTTAAGAGATCCTTTTCACGATAATCACTGTCAATGATATTTATTTATATGGGCAAGATTATCAGAGAGATTTGTCTACAATCTTTAGGCTTTGGAGACTTTGTCTTGGTTTGGATGGTGGCTTTTTAAAAATCTACTTCAGACCTGGGCCAAAAAAAAGGTTGTTAAGTGCATTCCACGTCTCCTGGCTTAGTCCTGCACCACTCCCTGACTACTAACAGGATGCTTGTTCCAAGAACAGTGACAGTGACATACTGGCCATCATGGCTGAGGGACTATGGTTTTCAGTCCTCCCATCATTTGCATATCCAGCAGGCCAAACTCAGATGAGTGAGAGGTGTCAAGGCATGAATGACAAGCCTATCAAGACAATGGAAGGCTGTCCCAGGATTAACTGTCAGGGAGACAAACTCCGCTCTGGAGACTGAGACAGGAACATGCTATTGGAAGACTCTAAAACTGAGAAGGGTTCGAAGCTGTCAATATGAGACTCTGCTTACGCTACTCACTAAACCCTGTGATAATCAGCACAAAGGAAGTCACCTTATGCTTAGAAAAATGGAGAAAGCCAAAGCAGCACGCTCTGGTTTGCTTCATTCCTGGTTCTTGTATAATAATTTGCCTGAAACATAGCCAAGACGGAGCTAACCCCTGCACATACACAGAAAATAGCAAATGACTATTATGTATCTGACATTTGAAATAACATGTTTCTGGAGGGTTGGCATTACAAGACTCATTTCACTTCAAAATGTTATTCCTAATGTAATTTTTTAAAATTCATAAGAGGCACTTGCTGGAATTCAGTGTAGCACTAAAGTCACTCAAAAGACAGAGGTCAAATTCATTTCATTTCTTTTATGTTTTCTTCTCTCTGCTAGATGAAATAAATGATTAAGCCTAGAACACTTGGCAGTTCAGCGAATGTGCTCCGTGGCACCATTATAAGATCGATTTTCTCAATACAGGAGTCTTTCTAGGGTGCACATTGCTTAGCTGACATCTGTCGCCGTTGTCATGGCAGCGCTCTCTCCAGCATAGTGAGAGGTCAGGCCTGGCAGGGAAGGCCTCGCCAGCTCTACCCCAGTCACTTCAAGGTTAACAGCCAATGGACCAAAGAAATAGGCAATTATAGTAGAGTCAATTCCGGTTAAGGAAATATCTGAGAAGTAAATATGGCTGATAAGTGAATGGAAATGAAACAGCCAATGCTATTGATGCAATCCCATAATATCAATACCATTTTGTGGTGCAGTTTGGTTGTTTCTTGTAAAATTTCCATGCTCGAAGAAATCTAGCATGAGGAAGGATAAGGAGAACTTCATTATGCTTCCATTAGCTCTGTACTGGAAGAAGAGAATTCCCACAAGTGGAGAGATGAAGAGCAGAAGAGCAAAGGTTCTTCAAGGAAAAAGTGTAAAGATGATTCCCCAGGTCTCCATCCCCTGTTAGTTTAGCCCCCAATATTTCCAGCTGTGTGCATGCCTGAGAAAATATTCTCAGCATCTTAAAGGAAACTGCCTAAAATAATACTTCTCATTGCTATCTCATGTTTACTAAATTTATTGCTTATCGGGATGAAAATCCTTCCCACAGTTTCAAAACCCTGAAAAATATCAACCTTTCCAAATTACCGAATGTTGGAATTAATAATGTCTGATGATATACATTTCTACTAAAGCATAACTTTTGATGGACATTCTTTGAATAGAATTAGAGAAATGACAGGTGGAACTAAAACGTAAAGATTTTCAATTACAAGTTGCATACCCCAGGAATTCAGTTACTGACAACCTCGGCAGGTCGCAATACTTGAAATTCATTACAGTACATACAGTCATATAACCCACTCCTGATTAAATTCTGTAGTTAGTACAAAGAGATCTTTAGATCTCAGCAGACACTTGAACAAATGGCAATGACTTTCCCTCAGCTGTGAGATTTTGTTACTCACAAAGAATGGAAAATTAAGGGGCTGCACTTAAAAGAGGTATTCAGATAATCTAGCTATAAATGTTCATGAAAAGCCTCTTCTGTACTACTCCAAAAGAGAGAGAGAGAGAGAGAGAGAGAGAGAGAGAGAAAGCAAACGGGATGAAAATCCTTCCCACAGTTTCAAAACCCTGAAAAATATCAACCTTTCCAAATTACCGAATGTTGGAATTAATAATGTCTGATGATATACATTTCTACTAAAGCATAACTTTTGATGGACATTCTTTGAATAGAATTAGAGAAATGACAGGTGGAACTAAAACGTAAAGATTTTCAATTACAAGTTGCATACCCCAGGAATTCAGTTACTGACAACCTCGGCAGGTCGCAATACTTGAAATTCATTACAGTACATACAGTCATATAACCCACTCCTGATTAAATTCTGTAGTTAGTACAAAGAGATCTTTAGATCTCAGCAGACACTTGAACAAATGGCAATGACTTTCCCTCAGCTGTGAGATTTTGTTACTCACAAAGAATGGAAAATTAAGGGGCTGCACTTAAAAGAGGTATTCAGATAATCTAGCTATAAATGTTCATGAAAAGCCTCTTCTGTACTACTCCAAAAGAGAGAGAGAGAGAGAGAGAGAGAGAGAGAGAGAAAGCAAATTGAGGGCAAAAATGATTTATATCTGTGTGTGTGTGTGTGTGTGTGTGTGTGTGTGTGTGTGTGTCACTGTGGTTACTTGTCTCAGGTTTTTGTCAAAATATTCTCAGCTCTGGTCAGTGTAGACCATAATGACTGCTGAGGTCTTTGGTCCATCCTTGGCCACATCAAGAGGTAGAATCTCACCAAACAGTGGTCAGGTTGCATTTGTCAACTTGTTTCCCAGAGTTTTCACTAAAGAACTGAAGCCATGCATGTCTTACTCTTCCTTCATGGGTGGAAGCTGGTTTAGCAGCTAAATTGGTGAGCTGACAATATTCTCTTCAGCCTCCTGAGAACCAAAGCCTTCATTTGAAAATTCAGCATTATTTTAGAAAGGTTCTATGTGGATGAAAGAGTAACCCACTCCAATTAGCTTAAGTGTAGAGAATTTTATTGTAAAGATACAACAGGCAATCCTGAAAAGGATTGGAAACATAGACAGGAAACACACTACAGGCAAGCCAAACAGAATAAGAACTGGAATTGGAAAACCAAAAACCGGGGTTATTCTCTCTGCATGTATTTCATATCTGCCACACTTTTCTTCTTCCTTCTTTACCTCTCTTTCAGCAAGCTTCCCTTGCTTTCAACGTGGCTTAACCTGGCACAACCTTTCAGTTCTCACATCATCCTCATCTTACTAACTCAGTTTCTCATGTCCACATTTCAAATCCCTGTAAGACAGGGTCTGATTAGCTCAGCCCAGGCAATGGATTGGTTCTCCCACAGTCAGGTGCCCAGCTGGATTTAACTAGGGGGTAAGAGTGGGCAGGGTTATGCAATTTAAACATGACTGCCCTGGATCAAAGATGACACGTGAATTGAAAATCCTCCACATGCCCAAAAGCTTCACTAATGAGCAAGAATTCTAAAAGAAAAAAAATAAAATAAAATAATTTTTTAAAAGATGCTGAGATGGCTATTGAACAATGTAACCATGAATTTGTGTTAGTTGCAATATTGTCAGAGTCACCCCCATCAATATATAATAACAACCCCTGCAAAAAAAAAAAATGTATAGACTCCTCCTTCCTTGCCTAATTACAGAAAAAGTCACACTCTTGAGCCTTGGCCTTCACAACAGGCTTCTGCCAGCACGGCACCCAAGTCTGTAGCCTGCATTTACCCTGCACTTCAGCTAACCTGAACTGTCCTGTTCCCATTTCAAGCCCCACCCTTTCCTTTCCTCTGTAACTCCTTCCACACAGTGTTTCCAGTCCGTCTTCTCTCTGGACCACACTATAATTAACTATAACTAACACACAGTGGCTCTCAAAGAATAACCAGGAAGTAATGAATGGCCCCTGGAAGCAGGGTGTTTTCTCAAGCAGATAGTTTAAATGGACACTTGATGTCATTTGTTAAGAGAAAGCATATGAAGCCTGTCCTTGAGGACCAGCTCAGATGCCAGCACCTCATAAAACCTTCCCTAGACTACACAGATGAAAAATCAATAATCCCGCCTCAGAGGAAGCATTCATTGTCTCCATCACTGTTTTCCAAATATAAGAACTTGTGGATCCTTGAAAGCACAAGCCCACAGACCTCTGAGAAACAGTCCATTAGAAGTTAAAACCCTGTCACCTGATGGGTCACTTGAGCCATGTTGAGTCATAAATGCAGGACCTGAAATTATATGGCATTTCTAAGTTATTAGATTGACCCCCAGATGATCCAGAATATTATTCTACTAATGTTTAGATACTTATTAAAATAAACACACAAATCATCATCATCATTAAATCTCAGTTTTAAATACCTAATTGCTCAGGGCCTGTGTAGTCTAACGTACCCAGAAGACTCGCATTCCAAATCACCGGTCCCATATGGAATTAACCAGATACCACCTCCACCATTTCAATGTGGCTATATAGCTCCAGTTTCTGAAAAAAAGGCAAACACCCTCTGTAGTTTGGTAAATTATATACCTTCAAGTTACACTTGGTCAAAGCCATAAATCCAAGGCTTGTTTGGATGGTGATAGATTTCTAACTTGTTCACCTGTAAACCTAGTCAAAACACTGATCCTGGTCTTTTACAGACCCCATGATTCTAGACACACCACCTGAGCAGCAATGCCTATCATTTGCTAAAACAAGAGCACAGAGAACTGCTTTGTATGCTCACAAGTTGTGAAAATACAGTATTGATTCCATTTAAGGATTTTTCTGCTTATTTATCATCTCTGGTCAAAACTGAGAATTTGTAATTTGTATCTCTGTAGCAGAGACAGAGATGACTTGTTTTATCCTTTGTCTTATTCTCAGTGGTTTTTTCAGATTTGGGCCGTGGCTATTTTTTAAATTCCTTATTCAATATATAAGATGCCAAGAACTGTGCCAGGCATCTAAGAATACAAATATCTCATAGCCTAATGCAGGAGACAGATATGTAAATAGACAATGCAATGGAATAAATTCTGCAAACGAGGTATATATTAAAGGCTATGAGAAAGAAGAAAATCATTAACACTCACTCAGGCATTTCAGGAGAGTATGACAGAAAAGAATCTTTTTAGTTGGGTATTGTATTAGTTATAGATTGCTGCATAACAAATGACCCCAAAACATAGCAGCTTAAAACAAATTTCTTCTCGCTGTTTCTGTGCATCAAGAATTTGAGAGCTAGGGCTTCCCTGGTGGCGCAGTGGTTGAGAGTCCACCTGCCAGTGCAGGGGACATGGGTTCGTGCCCCGGTCCGGGAAGATCCCACATGCCGCGGAGCGGCTTGGCCCGTGAGCCATGGCCGCTGAGCCTGCGCGTCCGGAGCCTGTGCTCCGCAACGGGAGAGGCCACAGCAGTGAGAGGCCCACGTACCGCAAAAAAAAAAAAAAAGAATTTGAGAGCTAGCTCAAGTTTTCTCATGAGGTTGCAATCAGGATCACTCACATGGCTGTTGGGAGGAGGCCTCACTTATTCCCTCTCCATAGGCTTCTCCATGGGGCTGCTTGTATGTGCTCATGAAATATCAGGTGAATTTCCCAAGAATGTGTGAACTGAGAGACAGAGACAGAGAGGTCCTAATCTTGAACATCACGCACCATCACTTTCTACATATTCTATTCCTTAAAAATTACTAAGTACAGTTCACACTTAAGGGGATGATAATTAGGTCCCATCCTTTGATGGAAAAACTATCAGAGAACTCATGGGTATATTTTTAAATCACCATGAGTATTGAGGAATGAACAGGAGCTCTCTACAGAGAAGCTAAGAGAGAGAGAGAGAGAAAGAGAGAGAGAGAGAGAGAGGGAGAGCACCTAGAACAGTCTAAGCAGAAGGAACAGCATGGACAGGTGTGAAAAACCATGAGTTCCCAGAAAAGTAAGGAGCCCACTGGAGGTGTTCAAACTTATCTTAGCCTTTTAATTAGACAAAATGTTACAAAGAAGCCCAGTATGCAAAACAAACAAAATGAGCTCTACCACAGTTGAAGCTAGGTGAAGGAGGGAGAGAGGGAACTCCCATGCCAAGGCAGCCTTTCTGAAAACTCCCGGAGGCCCAAGAATATCACAGAGTTGTTTGAAAGTCACTGCTATAGCCAGAAGCTGTTAGTGGTTACCTATAGAGGCAAGGCATACTCTCCGTTAATCTTTGTCTCATCAGGTAACAAATTGTGCTCTTGTCCTGTCACTGGGCTGTAACAAAATTTAAAAATAGATAAAATTCTCATTAAAAAGAGCGACTTCCCTGGTGGTCCAGTGGTTAAGACTCCGTGCTCCCAATGCAGGGGGCCCAGTTTCGATCCCTGGTCAAGGAACTAGATCCCGTATGCCACAACCAAAGATCCTGCATGCCACAACAAAGGTCTCGGATGCAGCAGCGAAGATCCCATGTGCTGCAACTAAGACCCAGCACAGCCAAGAAAATAAAGAAATATTTTTTAAAAATTTTAAGTAAAATTCTCATTAAAAAGAACAATGGGGCTTCCCTGATGGCACAGCGGTTGAGAGTCCGCCTGCTGATGCAGGGGACATGGGTTCGTGCCCCGGTCCGGGAAGATCCCACATGCCGCAGAGTGGCTGGGCCTGTGAGCCATGGCTGCTGAGCCTGCGCGTCCGGAGCCTGTGTTCCGCAACGGGAGAGGCCACAACAGTGAGAGGCCCGCATATGGCAAAAAAAAAAAAAAGAAAAAGAACAATGAAGGGGGAAAGGGGTGGGGTAGGAGGAATTCCGAGACTGGGATTGACAAATATACATTACTGATACTATGCATAAAATGCACAACTGATGAGAACATGCCGTATAGCACAGGGAAATCACCTAGTGCACTGTGGTAACCTAAATGGGAGGGAAGTCCAAAAGGGAGGGGATATCTGTATGTGTATGGCTGATTCATTTTGTCGTGCAGTGGAGGCTAACACAACATTGTAAAGCAACCATACTCCAGTAAAAATTAATTTTAGAAAAAGATGTAAATAAATAAAGCCAAAAAATAGAGTTGTTGATAGAAGATGTGTAAGAAAAATGCCTATATAGCATCATTAAACATGTTATATTATGCTACTCATAAAAAAAAAAAAGAGAGAATAGTGATCTTATTGCAAACCCAGTTTCCTAGTGGGTTATATTCCAAGAGTTCACTTGTAAGACGGTTCTTTAAAACTCTGTGTATTAAATGTCCATCAACAGATGAATGGATAAAGAAGACGTGGCACATATATACAATGGAATATTACTCAGCCATAAAAAGAAATTATATTGAGTTATTTGTAGTGAGGTGGATGGACCTAGAGTCTGTCATACAGAGTGAAGTAAGTCAGAAAGAGAAAAACAAATACCGTATGCTAAGGCATATATATGGAATTAAAAAATATATATGGTACTGATCAACCTAGTGGAAGGGCAGGAATAAAGACACAGACTTAGAGAATGGAATTGAGGACATGGGGGGGGCGAGGAGGGGGAAGCTGGGGCAAAGTAAGAGAAGCATCAACATATATACACTACCAAATGTAAAATAGATAGCTAGTAAGAAGCATCAGCATAGCACAGGGAGGTCGGCTCAGTGCTTTGCGACGACCTAGAGGGGTGGGATAGGGAGGGAGGGTGGGATAGGGAGGGTGGGAGGGATGCTCAAGAGGGAGGGGATATGGGGCTATATGTATGCATATGGTTGATTCACTTTGTTGTACAACAGAAACTAACACAGCATTGTGAAGCAATTATACTACAATAAAAATGTATTTAAAAAAAAACTTGGTGGCTCAGTGGTTGAGAGTCCGCCTGCCAGTGCAGGGGACGCGGGTTTGTGCCCTGTTCCAGGAGGATCCCACATGCCGCAGAGCGGCTGGGCCCGTGAGCCATGGCCGCTGAGCCTGCGCATATGGAGCCTGTGCTCCGCAATGGGAGAGGCCACAACGGTGAGAGGCCCGTGTACCGCAAAAAAAAAAAAAAACAACTCTGTGTATCAGTTAGCTACTGCCACAAAGGTGCTGTGTAACAAACAAACCATCTCAGAGCTCACTGACCTAAAACAACTATCATTTATTCTCACATATCTACAGCTCAGCTGGAGGTCAGCTAATTTATGCTGGCTCTGCTTCAAGTTGCAGGTCAGCTAAAGAGGTTGCAGCTACCCACAGAAAGCTTATCTCACAAAGAGACCAGAAATGAAAAAAAGGCACAAGAGGGCAAGCAGAAGACAAAGCCTCTTAAGTCCTAGGATTAGAACTGGCACACTCTTGCCCACATGGTTGGCCAAAACAAGTTTTATGGACTAACCTAAAGTCAAGGAGCAGGAAAATGCAGTCTGCCTGCATGAGTCTAAAGCAAGGGGGTGAAGCACTGGAGCCAGTCATTCAATCTACTACATTCTGAATGCAGTTTTCCATAAAAACAAAATTTTAATTGTAGTTTATCATATTAACTCACCAAAACTGATTTAATACCAAGAAGAATAACAACAGTAGCTAGAATCAGGTAGTTACATAATGCAGGCACACTTTTTAAGGAAGCCAAGTTTGTCTTCCCAGCTCAGTTTCTTCAACCACTTCTCAGCAATGTTCACATCTCTCCCTACATGCTCTGCATCTTCATGGCTGCCCTAAACCCCACACCACTGTGCCTCACTCATCCCTCATTTCCCTCCTCCAATTATGTTGGCCCCCAAATTCAGAACTCAGAATGCCTCCATGTAGAAGCTCTCAGCTGGCTGCCAAAAGGAAGACCATCTGATTGATTCAATTCACACTTACATATGAATGCCCCACTGCTCCTTCACACTCCCCAAGACATCTGCCTTTTTAAGGGCCTTGTCCCATAGTCCAGTGATCCTCCCACTGGTAAGATTCCAGATAGTGAACTGGTAAAAGTAAAAAAGTCTGGAATATTTTCAGAGAAGGGCAATGTGTCCAAGAGAGGCCTGCCAGTTACTCTCATTGTGTGAAGAAAGTGTCATTCATACACGTGGAGCCTGCTGCATTCATTTTATTACTCTCAGTTCCAATATTTTCTTTTCCTCTCTATGTTGCTACAGGGAATTGAACTCACCAAGAGAAGATAAATGTCAGTGTTATGATTTACATCTCATTACAGGACTAGAGTTGTTTCTCATTTTAAAATCTACTCTATAGGCCAAATCTTTAAAGGCATTCTTTTTTTTTCTTTCAACATTAAAATGACATATTTCAAATTTTTCTTTCAGCATTAAAATAACATATTTCAACATGAAAGATGCCTACTTTGACTTAGGAAGAGCTTAATGATTTGGCCCCTGCATTGGGTTTTCATGTGAACATCCCTATTTTAAACAAATAACAGAAAAAGAAATTACTATCTTGAGAACACTGCAATTTATCATCTTTGAAAATGTGTTTACTATTAAAGACGTCATAAAGAAAGATTCCACGCATTACATTTTAGTAACACCACTCTTCTACCCTGTACAAATGTCTGTGTATAGACAAAGAGCAGTGGAAAGTTGAGGATTGAAGATATCATGTAAAAGACTAACCTGAATAATTTGGACCAAAAAATATAGCTTTATTGATCCTGAAGTAGGAATTTATGTGTGGCTCATTCCTGC
>NW_006792921.1:2286255-2302027 GCF_000442215.2 Lipotes vexillifer | reverse complement strand
TTGGCTCTGTCCTGCTGATGCCTATATGCCTTATGACAGTATTATTATGTCATATTTTAGCCATTTTGAGCAGCCTTTGAAATAGTCAATATCCTCCCCCATCACTTTGCCACACAAACTGTGGTACCTAGCATCAAGCTCCCTGAGGATGGGCCAGTAGAGACAATTATTTCTCTTCTTGTCTAGTCAAATCCCAATAACCATAGCATCAACTTCAAGGAGGCTATGTTAGGTCAAGATTTGGGGTGTTTTGGTTTAAGAGCTCCTTCTTACATTTTTTCTTACGTTAGCCAGACGTCATCCAAATTCCATGCTATCCAAGGGAAAAAATGCTTTTCTCTTGCTTCTTAACAATTAAATTCTGATGAAGTCTAAATACAGTCACAACTCTCATTGAGGAGAACTGTGAAAGGGGGTGTGTAATAAGTATGATTGGAAAGGTAAGTCCAACCCTTCACCAATGGCAGGGTAGCCAACCACTTGTCAATCATGAGGTTGCCCTTATTCCTGGCTCATTTAGATTGAACTACAGGTTAACAGCTAAAACGAGACATAGGGTTTAGAGCAACATTTCAAATTCCAGATCCCACATTTACCAACCATAATGCGGGCAAGTTACTTAACCTCTTTCTGCCTCAGTTTCTTTACCTGTAGGGAGGATAACTGTATATACCTCTCAGAGTAATTGTAAAGATGGAACGAGTCCATATGTTTGAAGTGTTCAGAACAGTGCCCAGCACACAGTCAGCACTACATTAGGGTTTGTTGTCCTCGTCAAGCCATCATCATCATCACCATCATCATCTGTGGATTCCTCTTAGCCATGAAGTCTCTCTTTCCTCTTAACTCAGATATTTGAGAGCAGCTAAATCACCCCATAGTTGATCTGAATTCTTGAGTTCCTTCTTAAACATTGTTGTTGGGAGTATAGCTTGGACAACCACTAAGATCTTGATATGATCTAATACAGTTGAAGATGCTCATTCCCTACGACCTAGCGAAGCTATTCTCAGGCATATACAATGGGGAAATTCTTAGACCTGTGCACCAGGAGTCTAGATTGGATTAGAATATTCATGGCAACATGGTTTGTAATAACAAAAAAGGGAGACATTCAGATGGTCATCAACAAGAGGATGGATAAATAAGCCATGGAGTATGCATACAACAGAGTAATGAACAGTTCTTGAGTATGAATAAAGTATGTTACATGTATCAACTTGGACAAATCTCACAGATATAATATTGAGTGAAAAAAGCAAGTCATAGAAGATTACATTTACATAGGGTTCAAACACTGGAAAACTTGTCTTTAAAAAGCAGGAGAATGATATGCACAAAATCATGACAGTGGTTACCTCTGGGAGTAAGAGGGGTGTTCTTGGAGTCTCCGTGGTAGTAGTAATAATGTATTTTTAAATGTGGGTGGGAGGTATGTGGACATTCATTTTACTGCAAAGTTTTATAGCTAACATATATTATGAAATTTGTAAGTATTTTAACATTTTGTTCAAAACCTCTTCAAAGAAGAAAAAATAAAACCACCACCTTGCTGGAGTCCCACCCTGTTTCTCTCATGTGGGGCTCCCACATACACTTGTGGCAGCACAACTTTAAACCAGCTCCAGTTTCTCCTCTTCAGTACACCAGGGCACTCTTCTGCAGGTATTTCTCTTTAGGGATGTGCAGTGGGGTCTGATCAGGAAGGCACTCTGCCTCTATGGACATTTTTGTTTATTTTCTTAATAGAAGAATGCAATATTATGCCAAAATGATATGGACGCCTCATCTCACAAACATCACTCTGTCTTTCGCCTCACAGGCAGGAGGTGGGTCTGCTTTCCCTGTTTGGCAAAGAAGAAATGGAGGCACAAAACAACCACAATCCTACTGCTCAACTCTTACAGTCGCTCTGCTTCCTTCAGGCGGCTTCTGTTTATCCCCAAAGGTGCCTCACACATTACATTTGCCTGTATAAACCATCTGCAAGTTCTTTTGGAGGTCGGAGAGCTGTAAATCTTAAATTTAGAAAACAATGAGGGAATGGCACCTCTGGGATTAAAACCCAACTCTCCTGATTACAGGTTCTGTAATTGAACAACCTCTAAATGGGATTTAAGTCCATACGTGGTGTTCATCATGCACCACATGCAAGCTGAGAGCTGGGGAGAGAGGAAGGAACCGCTGGAAGCTGGAACAGTGCACACCTGCAATAATGGCACAAGTCATGGGCAAAAGCCACGGACCCTCACCGTGGGCCCCTCCCTGCAGCCACCCAGGGCTCCTCTTTGCATCATGTATTTGTTTCTAAGACTTGGGGTTGGGAGAGGAAGGAAAGGAAGCAGTTTTTCTTCTTAATAGGTTTAGCTCTTCTTGCTCTGGGTGGAATCAAGGCAAGTGGGGTTGAACACTCTCCCTAACGTTCTCTCCTCAACTGCTGCCTTCCACTGTAAATAATTCAGATAAAATCAAAGAATCATGTGCTTGTAATTACCATCCCTCCTCCCCCCAAATGAGTGATTACTGCAATGCTGTCCTCCTGGATGTTGCAGCGGCCGTTAACAGCGCCCAGACTGGTGGCAAGTTAAAGCTGGGATGCATGTGGCATCTGAAGGTGAAGGCAGGAGGGCTGTTGGTTGTTCTTCTTGAGCCGAAGGACAATGAAATGACGCCGCTGTGCTTCTGTGGAAATGGCTGGCGTTCTGCTAAGGCGCCTAGAAGCAGCACAAATTTAAACCAGCTGCTTTAAACCAAATTCTCCTCTTCATTCTAATTTCCATTTTTATTCATGAGAATAAAGCTTCTATGAGAGGCTCCAAGGCACCTCCCATCAAGAAAAAGTATGCTTGGGCTTCCCTGGTGGCGCAGTGGTTGAGAGTCTGCCTGCCGATGCAGGGGACGCGGGTTCGGTGCTCCGGTCCTGGAAGATCCCACATGCTGTGGAGCGGCTGGGCCCGTGAGCCATGGCCGCTGAGCCTGCGTGTCCGGAGCCTGTGCTCCGCAAGGGGAGAGGCCACAACAGTGAGAGGCCTGCGTACCGCAAAAAAAAAAAAAAGAAAAGAAAAAGTATGCCTTTTCTCCCAGCTTTACCTCTTCACAGAATTTTTATTCTGTGGGCTTATTTCTTCATGCAAACACTTTGCCACCTGTGTGGACCTTATTAACAAGAACCTTTAAGAGAGGAGTAAGCGGTTGTCTTGCTACAGAACATCAATAAAGTTCAGGCAGTAATGGCACCAGTTACAATATGAGGATGAATGTTCTCAACCCCATGGAATGAAGTGGTGGCAACTCACCAAAAAGGGAGGGAAGGGGTCTCCCAACAAAACTGTGTGTGCGAGCAGTAGGGGGTAAGGGCTGTGTGGTGGAAGGAATCTCATTTGGATACCAATCATTTACAGGGAAATCTCTGCTTAATAATAGTTCTCTTAAAAGAAGATGGTCTGTAGACTCTCCATCTTCATGGAGAATTAAAGAAGCTGTAAACAATAATTTTGAAAACAGCATAGACAGGGCTGTTATGATCCCAGCTTCCTACTGATACTCAGCATGTGACATTTAAATAAAAAGCTGGACAAAAGAGACAACTCATAAACAGGTAGACCAAACCTTGGCTCTTCCTTCTTGCTCTCATCCACTCCTCAGAGCTGGTGGGGAAGGCCTTGAGCAGTGGAGGGAAGTGGCCTTCGAAGGCCACGGGTTCCCCAGGCTGCCCCAACACAATGGGAGTAGAAGTTGATCCCTTCTCTCTGATGCTTTCTCAGGGCCAAGGGTGACAAAGGCCGAGAGGCTCTCAGTCTGACCTGTCGCATACTATAGGCACTAGGTACATGTAGCTAGGCACATTAAAACTAATTAATTTTTAATAAAATTTAAAATTCAATTCCTCAGTCACACTGGCACATTTCAAGTGTTCAGTGGCCACACGTGGCTAGTGGCTGCCATACCGGTCAGAGCAGACACAGAACATTTCCATCATCTTAGAGAATTCTGTTGGACAAGGCTGCTCTAATGTGAGCTCACTGACAGATGAAAGGCAGGTGTGCTGACCACCTGGGGGAAGTCTTTCAAAAGGGAAGGAACAGGATCTCCAACGTCACCTCACTTCCACATTTGGTGCAACTGTTGAAATAAGTTAAGTATCCATGGGAAACAGTGCAATACCCAGTGTTTTTAAAATCTTATTTCTACCTTAATGAGTCTTAAGATATAATGGCAGGACATTTTCAAGTACTTAGTAAATGTATCCCTCAATTTGGCTAATTTTCCTCTTCCATTGGATGTTCTTAATTGTTAACATAGGGAAGTTTCTGGACAGAGGAAAAAGCATATTCTGGGCAAAATTATTTTCCATTTCTAAAAAGAAAAGAATAGTGATTGCAATGATAATATGAACTTTTGCATTAAAATATTACAAAATACATTATGTGGAATAAATCCCAAGATATCAGCATTTTATGAAAAGCTAAGATATGGTTACCATCACCCTCTGTCCCACCTGAGAGAGGACCAGGGTCAGCCCTCGGGTGTTCCATTTCCCACCTTCTACCAGGAGCCAGGCACTGTGGCTGGTTCTGAAGGGTATAAATGACCCAGAGAGAAGATGCCAACCTCAGTAGCAACCCAGGAAATGAGAAGTACAACAACAGGATGCCCTGGAAGGGCTTCCACCAGGGGAGGGGTGTGATCCTGGATGAAATCTTAATGCCACGTGTAAACTCACTGGATGTGCTTCAAGATATAAATGATTCTGACTTCATATTTTTAAATGCCATATTTAAATAATGCAAATATTAGGATGCTGGAAAATACAAGTATGTTTTACTTTAAAAATAGCACAGACTATGGAATATTGGTGTACTATGCTTAGTATTACCATCACTAGGGGGAAAAGAGGCATTCACATTTCTTATTCTTACACTTTGAATAAGAGCAGAAATTTCGAGAGATTTCTTCTGATGTATAGAATGTTACACATTTAGTTCAAATGTTACTCATCTTTTTTATGGAACTCTGATATCTGACATGACTTGATCACCTTGATTTTCCACCTCAGTATCTCAGATATTTATTCAATCATTTATTTATTTATCTATTCTTTGTTCCCTTGTTCATATACACAAATTTTTTCCTTTCAACAAAAACACACCGAGCATCAGCTATACATAAGGTACCGAGCACAGTGCTGTGGTGGATTCAAAGATGCATCAAAAGCCTCCCCAACTAGCAGGCTAGAAAAGACTGGTTCATTTGGTCATTTTTCAAGCATCATTTACAGGAAGGATTGCCATATGCCGGGCTCTGTGCTAGCATCTGATAAACCTTCTTTCAAGGTTTTGCAGTCATAAAGGAGAAAGAAACAAGTAGTTAGTCTAATAATGGCAATGCACAACTGCATGATGATCGCTGAAGGGAAGTGCAGGGAAAGAAAGCGCTTGGGGGTTTAGAAGCAGGGATGCCCACTTCCTGCCTGGACAGCAGGGCCACTTCCTGAAAGAGGTGGCTTTTGAGTTGGATCTTAGAGCTGGAACCCTGGGTACCCCAGTTTAGCTGGATGATAAGCTGAGTAAAGGGAAGCGGAGTGGGAGGAAAGGCCAGAAAGGCAGGTCACGATCACGGGAGTAACAGAGGACCTAAATGTTGACTGGGCCAGAAACTTACTACCCTAGTACCATCCCAGTTAACAGTGGAAGGCAGACTCCAGCACCCGCCTTTCTTAACAAAGGTGGTCACTTTATCTATACTTGTAAACACCTAAGAGCCTCTGTCTATTACATCCATTCTGTGATTGGTGCTCCACGTGACACGAAATAATTATGTCATCAGTTACAATGCCAGGCAGCCACCAGCACCAGAATCCACTTACATTCCAACTTAGCTCTTCTCTCCTTTCCTCCAGTGTATACCTGATAGTTCAATTCATCTTCAGAGTGATAGCTCGTTTACAAAAGCCCCAGGGAAGTGAAGGAAAGGATTCATCCCCAACGAGCAGAAATTTGTAATGTGGGTGGTGGGAAGAACCCTGGACTTGAAGCCAGAAGACAGCTTAGGCCTGGCTCTGTCATTTGGCAGCTGGTGACGAAGGGCAAAGCATGTACGTGCTCTGACCCTCGATTCCTTATCTTCCCATAAAGTGGAAGGAGACAAATGATGTCTGCCTTCACTCAGCTATAAAATACTGGGAAAATAGTAGCTATTACTACATTTAGATAAGAGTTTGGAATAGTTCAGTGTTGATTCATCATCTGCCAAAAATAAAGCTGGAATAACTTTTTCTTTGTGAATAATGTCCTCTTCCTCATCAAAGTACCGATTTTCTTTCTATTTCAAAGCTACTCTTTATTCAGAAATATTTTATAGGGCTGGCCAAAAAGTTCGTTCAGCTTTTTCCATAACACCTTACGGAAAACCACAACGAACTTTTTGGCCAACCCAACATACCCACATTAAGATGATTTCTTCTGCTCTTTTTAAATTCTCTTTCTTAGCTTTTGTTTGTTATTTAATTTAGGAAAAAGCAAAGGATTTATGTTGTGATTTAAATTCTGAAACTGATCATGAATTTTTTGATTTCCTACTATGTGCTTATTAAATTCATATTTCTGGCGGGGGAGGATACCAAAGCTGTATTGGGCATGAGCTCAGACCACAAAGACGTTACAATCTAACTAGTTACTTAAGATCACTTATGTTGTTACATTATGTATGCAGTTAAAAAAACACAGTAAAAGAATAACTGAAGGTCATATTATGGTTGAGACTACATGCGCTTCAGAGCATAGGAAAACGGAGAACTCACCTAAAACAGAAGCAGCAGGGAAAGATTCATGCAGTAGGTGGGTTCCGGGGGAGCCCTGATGGTTAGGCAGGATTTGAACGGACAACAGGAGAGGGAGGGCATCCTGGGCACTGAGAAGGCAAGGCAATGGTTACGAGCAGTACATGATGTGACCCAATGAGAAAAGTGGACAAATCAAGTGGATAGAAAATGCTGGCAAATCAAAGGAAATAAGGTTGGGTCAGATTACAAAAGATTCAGAAGCTTAGCTCCTTTGAACAAATGACTTTTGATCATTTAAACTTCTTGGGGTCACGTGTAACTCACTGCAATGGGTAGAAGATAAGTAAGATACCCTCTTTGCTTCAAGACACTGATAGTCGGGGACAGAGGACTGAGTCTCCTAACAAATAACTATTTGCATCCACTGATTTGGGGGAGCCAAGGAACCTCCTAGGGGGAACCAAACAAACAAGTCAACAAACTTGAAGTGTTTTTATAAATGTTGGTCAGGCAATTGTGTACATGTTTTGAGAGGGGAGGACATCAGAAGCCAAGTTGTGGGGAAGGATGGAGATAGTGCAGGAGAGAACTCACCCTATGGGATGGGGTCTCAGAGGGCAAGCCAGTCTGTGAAGAAGGCCCAAGAGCCAGATATGGTAGCAATCCTGGGTAACTGGTGGTGCCTGGTACCTGCAGCCACCTGACCCAGCCAACCTGATGGTGTCTGTATACCTGTGTAGGAACTGAGAGAGGGCCTCAATACATTTCTTTAACACCACAGTGCTCAAGCAACAATATGGTGGGACCCCACTCTTACTGTAACATAATGGAAGGAGACCACCAAGCAGTCATAGCACCCATGAAAACTGATCATATCAGCGGGGGCAGGCCAATCTTTCAGCATCTGCACTTAAGCAAGGGAAGAGCGCACCACAGAGCAGGCCAGAAGAAGCCACGTGGTGGAGACAGCAAAGGCCAGAAGTATTATGACTGACTAGATATATCATCAAAAAATATGTACTTTACCCGCCCCCCCAACCTCCATACAAAGAGTGTGCTTCCCTACCCCTTGACTTTGGGAGGGCTAAGTAAATTACTTTGACCAAAAGGGGACACAGGCTGAAGCTTAAAATGTGCTTGTGTGGTGGGGCTTGCCCTCTTGTGCTTCTGCCATCATCCGGAGAAAACTCTGTCCCAGCGAGCCCCTTGGTCCAAGTCGGACCAGACCCAGACCCACAGGATGAAGCAGAGGCAATCCTAGCCAGCCTGCAGATCCATGAGAATAAGCGACAGAATGTAATTCATACAAACTGGTAATCCAAGTCACACAAATTGCAGGATCCAACATTCCACACACTGCCTACCTTGGTGACTGTACCTACCGATAACACAATAACCTTATGGTGTTGTTCACAAAACAAACTATAAATAAAGGCCCCACACAATGAGTGTTGTTTTATTTTATTTTTTTCATTGAAAGCAATGATTTACTCCAGCTTTGGCCAAAATAAAGCACGTCTATGAACAAAAGCTAAAACTGGCCCAGACTTCAAGCTGGGTTCTGCGGTGGAAGTTTCTGGAACTCAAACAATTTTTTTCCTTTCAGTGCATCATTCCTTTTTTTATATTGTATAACTTTTTATTTTGGAATAACTTTAGACTTACAGAAAAGTTGCAAGTACAAACAGTTCCTATATTCCCTTCTCTCAGCTTCCCCTAATGCTAACATTTATTTGGATTTCACCAGTGTTTCCCCCAATGTCCTTTTTCTGTTCTAGGATCCAATGCAGAATGCCACACTGTTTTGTCTCCTTAGCCCTGTCAAATTCATGACAGTTCTTTAGTCTTCCTTAACATTCATGTCTTTGACACTCCTGAAGATTACTGGTCAGCTATTTTTCAGAACGGGTTTGTCTGATGTCTTTCATAATTGGAGTGAGTTTACACATTTTTAGTAAGAATACCATGATGGGTATTCTTCTCAGTGCACAACAGGGGTCGAGGGGAACTGTCTTATTACTAGTGATGTTAACCTTGATCACTTGGTTAAGGGGTATCTGCTGGGTTTCCCCACTGTAAAGTTACCATTTCTCCTTTGTAATTAATAAACATCTTGAGAAAGATACTTAGAGGCTGTACAAATATACTGTTTATCCTCCAACCTTCACCTGGTGGTTTTAGCATCCATCAGTGGATCTTGCTTGCGACAATTGCTGTGGCATTTGCCGAATGGTAGCTCACACCTGAAACTAGAGGGAAGCAGCTAATGAACCGTCCCTTTGCTTCCCAACCTCGACTTAACCAATAATGAGATTTGAACTAAGTGTGCAAAGGGATAAAAAAGGTCCAGTTCCTGAAACGAAGGCATCTCCGGCACAATTTCTGGGCTGCTTCGCAGAGTCGACTAAACAGCAGTTGACAGATCTTGCTTAGTAGGCAAAGAGAACAACCACGGAGCACACCCAACTCCCATGCTAATCAAGGTGAATAAAGCCATGACATAGAACAGAAAACCACAGGACTCTGTTTAACACAAGCAGGGGCTCAACTTATTCAGCCGGCTACCTTGTTTTCCATTTGTAATTAGAGTCACAAAGAAACCGGGTCCTCTGAGTGCTACCTGACCAGCAGAGCCCCAGACAATGTCCTCATTTTCAATAAGTCTTCCCCTTTATCTCACTCTGCCTGATGCCTAATAAGCTGATTGCTATTTACTTTGGACCAACAGCTAATCTGTTAATGATTGATTTTAAATTTTTACAGTCATTTGTCTCTGGCAGGACCTGAGACTGCAAAAGGCAGTCCTTTCCTACCTGATGAATTGGCTTTTTCTTTAAGAAAAAAAAAGAAAGAAAGAGGAAAAGAAGAAGAAAAGAGAAAGAAAGATTTAAGTCAAAAGTGTTCATGGTTGCATTCTGCTGACAAACTACTGACATTCAATGAGAAATTTCAATGCAAAAAAAGAAATGGTAATTCTTCCTCTAAAATTCATCTGCTTTTGAAATTGTCAGCAAATAATAGAAGTGGACATTTTGCTAATGGTGGTGTGGGGTAAAGACCCTCTTCCATATGAAGTAAATTGTAATTGTACTATAAATTTGCAGAGCCTGAGATTCTTAATTACCAAAATTGATGCTCATTACCCAGCTGGGATGGGATATCTAAACTAATGTTTTTACTGTCCTTTAAAACGATCTAAATTGCACACCATATGATATGTATATTCTTTGTAGGATATATGCAGAAAAGTAAATTTTACTTTCCGTAAAAAAAAAAAAAAAAAAAAAAGTCTGTTGAATAGACAATAGGTAGTTTAATTGGTATCACACAGCAATGGTCTGCAATTTAATCACTGCTTCTAAAAATGGAACAGTGGATAACTACTGTGTTCTGAAAAGTAGAGGGAACACCAGGCATGAGAGCACTGTGTGCATTTATAAACATCGCTTCTTCCACAAAGTTAAGCTTGCCTCAGAGATGCCATCTCTAATTTTGTAAATGAGCATGACCCCCATGGCTAGCATTCCCATCAAATATTTATTAAAACACACCCGGGGCTTCCCTGGTGGCGCAGCGGTTAAGAATCCACCTGCCAATGCAGGGGACATGGGTTCAAGCCCTGGTCTGGGAAGATCCCACATGCGTAGGAGCAACTAAGCCTGTACACCACAACTACTGAGCCTGCACTTTAGAGCCCACGAGACACAGCTACGGAGCCTGCGTGCCACAACTGCCGAAGCTCTTGCACCTAGAGCCTCTGCTCTGCAACAAGAGAAGCCACCACAATGAGAAGCCCGTGAACCGCAACGAAGAGTAGCCCCCGCTCCCCGCAACTAGAGAAAGCCCGTGCGCAGCAGTGAAAACCCAAAGCAGCCAAAATCAAATAAATAAATAAACAAATAAATAAATGTGTTATACTTTAAAAAAAAAAACCACACACCCCAAGACCTCTCATCTCAAAATGGAATTAAACTCATCCAAGTGTCTCTGAAAGATGAGAGTGATTTAAAATGTGAATCAGCACTTCCACCAAGTAAAAAGGAAGGACACTAGTACAAAATGGTGTTTGGGTACCTGTAAGTGGTAGCAGGTCTTCCTGGAGGGCCAGGAAGTTATAAATTAGCAGATTAGACATTTTGCAGAGCCTCAAAACGGAAAGGCTCAACTGTTTGAAGGATAAAAGCCCTAATCTTATTAATATTTTAGATCCCGCAAGACAGTGAGGCTCCATCACTAACTGAGAAAGAACCGAGGCAGCTGGGGGACAGAAACCGCGGCCTCCCACATGGTCTACTGACCTTCCTGAGAGGCAGATATCATGTGACAGCGATTGCCTATCTCAGCAGACAGGCTGGAAACAGGAGAAAGTGTTAAATATAACCAGGTAGGCAGTGATGAATTGACATACTGAAAAATCGAACGCTTCAGTAATCAGCCTAAGGATCTGATATCAACAACATTTTTCAGTTTTGTCCAAATTCATTGAAAGGTGTACTTTAGCAAGTTCACTTCTCATTGCTAAGACCTTTCATCTTTATGCTGCTTTTCTGATTGGATTCTGTGCCACCACCGGTTTGGGTGGCTCTGTGCACAGGAAGCAGACTGTTCACTTGTGAGAGAAGGAAGACTGGGATGAGCACACATATAAATGTGTTTTACTCCAACATTAATTAAAAAACTATTAAATATCTATCATAATGGTTATTTAGAAAGAATTACGGTATATGAAAATGCATCAGGTACTGTGTTCTAACAGCACAGTAAACCTGAAATATTAATATACTGCCCTCTATTTTGCAGTAGGAAGCTTCTATAACTATAATTCTAATTATAGAACTCTAGTTAATATCTACATGGCTTCAGATAACTTCATTAAATCTTTGGAATATTTATATTATCCAAAGACACTCTCTACCCATTAGAATAAATCTCTTAAAATAACTTTTAAAAATCCTACTGATATGCTTTTCTTTTTATGAGACACATAAGTCATATAATTTACTTTAAGATTTATTCATCTCCGTAGCAGTATTCCAAAAATTCTTTAACTCTAAACCACTTTTTTGTCCCCGGTACAGACAGATGTAACAAGGCTGTCAGCTGAGGCCACTCCCTCCTTTGAGATTTAAATAAAAACTTGCTCAAGTCTCCAACCCTCATCCTGTGGGAAGTCCAATATTCTCCCTTAGATTTCTGGGAATTCCTGAGTTTATGTTCTCATAGTCACTTCTCTCTCCCCAGTGACTTCTTTGGGTTGAATTCTTGATCTCACCTTGTCTCATCTTTTACAGCTGCCCGTGCCAACCCAGATTTTGAAGGTAAACCCTTTCCCTTGATTTCTGCCAAAACACCACTCCAATAAAGTATCTGTGTGGAAGAGACTTTCTGTTTCCTTAAACGTCTCTCATCAGGTCCCATCACTTGCTGCCATCTTGCTTTCTGCCTATTTCATGGCTCTCCTGTCTTCTGTCTCCTCTGCTTTCTCCCATTTCCCAAATTCCTCTGAACTTCTTCCACAGAGCAATTCGCTACCACTTAGCCTAGCTCCAGACTGTCCAGACTATCTCCTGGGGACCTTATCTTCATAGCCAAATGCTTCCATTAAGGTGGTAGACAGTCTCCTCCCTAAAAGGAATTCCTGGCTAGCTCTTAAAATAACAGCATTTTCCTCTAAGCTGCTCATATATTACCAGAGAGATGTGACTCATTCCTACAAACGTTCAGGAAAAGAAACACAAAGGACAACTAATTTTGTGATAAGCACCATAGGAAAGCATCTACAACAGAAGGTCTACAACAAACAGGAAGATAAGATCGGAATTGGGGGGCACTATAACTTGGGAGGCATGACTCTGAGAGGACCCTGCTTTCAAATTCACCCTGCAAGGGCCAATAAAAGGATTGACTCACAGATAGCCAGAGGACCATGTTGAGCTGGAAATAAGCCTCCATCTCAATGTCTTCCTAAGACTCTGAGCTCCTGGCTTTTCCCAGAAAGTTCAGTGTAGGAGCACCATAAATAGTGTTGTACGTGACTGATTTCCTATTGCGGACTAAGCCAGAACTTAAGATGAGAAAATTCCCTGCTGCATGGATAAGTAGAAAGAATTCCAGGAACTGACCAGAAGTCAAATTCTTTCACTTTACTCCCAGCTTGAACATAGGAGATAAAGCATCTCTCCACTATGCATAAGCTTCAAGCCAATCAGAACGATATGGACATCATTCAGTGTGTGACTCACATACCCACATTAGATCAACAGCCTCAGCAGAGTGTTAAAGTCCCAGATCCAAGAACACAAAAAGAGGATGACTCAATTCATTAGCAAATTGAGACACATCCTAACCTCCTTAAGATAATTCAAGCAGAAGTATTTTACTTTAAAATGTCCAAATAGGTTTCTATTCAATGCATTTTCTTCTGGCTCTCATAGCAAAGAAATGATGATTTCTAAACAGATAACAAAAGTAAGTCAATTGGGTTCAAGACTAAGCAAGAATTTTCATTAGTTCAATGCTGGAAGTGTATATTCAATGACTACTACGTTTAACTCAGTGGGAGGCAAATGTGAATGCCCATTAGTATACGTCGGCATAAAATCATTGCAAACTGCTTGAGGGGGAATTGAGTAATTTTACTAAAATTTGTTGCAACTCATAGAAATATTTACCCAGCTATAATACAGCTGGCTCTATCAGAGACATGCTGGACAAAATTTGCCTGTGCACTGAGGAAAATGTTCCATCTCAAGGGCCCTGAAAAGAAAGTGACTTGCAGTTGATCAAATAATTGTCCTTTACATCTTAAT
Source organism: Lipotes vexillifer (assembly GCF_000442215.2). Lineage (NCBI taxonomy): Eukaryota > Metazoa > Chordata > Mammalia > Artiodactyla > Lipotidae > Lipotes > Lipotes vexillifer. The sequence goes on along the minus strand of NW_006792921.1, from coordinate 2,288,437 downwards.
AATATGATGCACTCTATGCTTATTGAATTCATATATTTGATATATGATAATACATAGCAAACATTTTCATACTGACTGTAAGCCAGGCACCATTATAAAAACTTTATATATGCTAACTCATGTCTTCATCACAACAATATTATAGGATAGGTACTACTATTTTTCCCATTTTACAAATGGGGAAACTAAGACATGGAGAGAGAGTATAACTCACCTAAAGTCCCACAGATAACAAGTAGCCAAACTAGGATCTGAACACAGGCAATCTGGCTGCCTAGGCTTTTACACTTGGCTTCTCTGCTCTCTACAGCTTCCACTGAATGTGGGCCCACAGCTGACCCTCAGCAACTTCACAGTAGCAGCACAGCACAGAAACAAGAGCTGGCTTCCTGTGGTCTGATTGCCAATAAGTACTTGAGGTTTGAGGACACAAGAAAACCCCATAAATCCAACCTAACTATAGGGAGGACAATGGCTGAATTGAGAGAATTTGCATTAAGAAGATTATTATACATAATTATAATTAATAATTAGAGAAATGCAAATCAAAACTACAATGAGGTATTATCTCACACCAGTTAGAATGGGCATCATCAGAACATCTACAAATAACAAATGCTGGAGAGGGTGTGGAGAAAAGGGAACCTTCTTGCACTGTTGGGAATGTAAATTGATACAGCCACTGTGGAGAACAGTATGGAGGGTCCTTAAAAAGCTAAAAATAGAATTACCATATGACCCAGCAATCCCACTACTGGGCATATACCCAGAGAAAACCATAATTCAAAAAGACACATGCACCCTAATGTTCATTGCAGCACTATTTACAATAGCCAGGTCATGGAAGCAACCTAAATGCCCCTCGACAGACGAATGGATAAAGAAGATGTGGTACATATATACAATGGAATATTACTCAGCCATAAAAAGGAACAAAACTGGGTCATTTATTGAGACGTGGGTGGATCTAGAGACTGTCATACAGAGTGAAGTAAGTCAGAAAGGGAAAAGCAAATATCGTATACTAATGCGTATATGTGGAACCTAGAAAAATGGTACAGATGAACCGGTTTGCAGGGCAGAAATAGAGACACAGAAGTAGAGAACAAATGTATGGACACCAAGTGGGGGAAGGCAGCAGGGGAGTGGGTAGTGGTGGGATGAATTGGGAGATTGGGATTGACATGTATACACTGATGTGTGTAAAATCGATGACTAATAAGAACCTGCTGTATTAAAAAAAAATTAAATTAAATTAAAAAAAAAAGTACTTTAGAATTTACTGGTTTGCTTAATTCCAAATGCATATAGTGCCCTTAACCACAAGCCATTTAGTGTGTCAAGTCTAGGTTCCAAGGACCTGCTTAAATAAGCAAATACATACTATTTGCATACGAAGTTTTATATGACAGAATATTAAAAATAATTTGTTAACACATTCCAAAGAGTATAGTACTTGGACTATTCAATTTCTTTGCAAACAATTTCTCCCTCGAAAATACCAGAGTAAACGCTAGCCTGGCCAAGTGAACCAGTGCACGCTTTGAGTTAACAGAGGATGAATTAGTGAGATTATACTGCCACAATAACAGTGGGTCTGCATCTCTAACCTAATCCATGAGACACTGCAACACTGCAGAATGTACCTTGCTCTACTTCATCTTGCATTTAAGCACCCCCTTTGCCATAGCCAGTTGGCAACCTTAAACGTATTTGTATCTGTATCTGAATCAGGCAGCAGGGTAGGCTATATTCCTCCAAGTCTCAACATGCAATTCTCTCTTCACTTATTAGCTCCAGCCCTTAATTTATTTTTTTATTTTTATTTTTTGACCACAACCAAAGCGACAATGATTGCAATTACCAAACATGAAACACACTCACCAGCCCTTAATTTAGATATGACATAAACATTTACTTGCTCATGCAATTGTTTAATTCATTTTTGCTGAATAATTCTTTTTTCTCTAAGACTCCAAAGAGTAGGTATATCCAACACAGCTGGCTGGCTGCCCTCTGTCCTTTTTGGCAGAGGCCAGAATCCGCTCGGATACCTACCTCTCCCAGACATAACTCAGGATTAATCCTAACTGATCTCCAGCAATTGGTTTCAGTGTGTACAAGTGGGCAAATGCCAGCTGAAGGGTTTCCAGCAAAAGTCAGCTAGAGCATTTCTGAGTTT
>NW_006792921.1:2285526-2286245 GCF_000442215.2 Lipotes vexillifer | reverse complement strand
AAGACATACAAGGATGATAGAGACTCTCCCCATTTCTGTTGGGTATTACTACGTCTAGATGTGATGTCTGGAACTGCAGCAGCCATTTATGACTATGAGATGAGCTAGGCCAAAAATGACAGAGCAGAAAGATGAGAAGGACCTGGGCCAGGCATGTGTTAGTGAGCCATCAAATTAATCAACCACAAATCTTCTCTACTTCCAAACTTCTAGTTGTAGGAAATAACAGATGTTCTCACCAGTTTAGCAAGTTGATTCAAGGTTTTCTGTTGCTCAGAGCTAAAAGTATCCTAAAAGAGACAGCAGGAAATGTGACTGTATAATTCAGTTTAATTAATTTGTTCAACGTATATTAATTGAGCATCCACTATCCCCAGGCATTGTTCTAGAACTTGGGCATAGAGCAATAAGTAAACTAGACAAATCCCTGCCCTTATGAACATATGTTCTAGGGAGGAATTTACTTTGTGTGATGCCTTGTATGCTCAGCACAGCCCAAAGTGGAAAGAGAAAAGACATCCAATACTGGAAGAATGGGAGGAAAGTTGCATTTGTTATGCATCAGAACACTTTTCAAAGGCTATCTCATTCAGTCACCATGGGTGCATGGTAAGATTGGGCCATAGCCCCATTTTACAGATGAGGATGTTGGGGCTCACATATCCAAGGCAGAGCCAGGATAAGAATCCAGATCTTCAACACCAACTCTCACACTCTTT